>NC_056732.1:1564530881-1564715881 GCF_019279795.1 Protopterus annectens
AACAGTTTATAGACCATGTGTTGGTAATCACACAGAAATAGGGCAGTAAGATACAAAGAACACATCTCACTACCATAATGTACACTTTGTGCTAACATTTATGAATCTGGCCTATATCTGACAGTTGCATTGCTGTATCCCCACATTATTTTTGAACATGCCCTTGTTTATTTGTTTGCTTAATAGCTTTGAAGGAAACACGTTAATTTACACATATTTTACAGGTAGGAGACAGAAACTTACATGTTGACCTAATTTATTCAGTTAATTCCCTGAGTGAAGAGATGTGAGAATTTTAAGCTTCATTTCCACACTTTAAAGGGACTAGTACCCATACAACACAGAAGATAACACAGTTGCTACAAATGTTTATTTCCACTCACTAAGAAATTACCGATTGCATTTCATATGTTGTGATGCTCACCTAGAATAAAAGAAAATGAAAAGATAGATAAAAAAATGAACCTTTTCTCAGACTGAGTCTAGACTAGTCAACAGGACTGTAACAAGTGCCTGAAAGGTGATGTACAATGTCAGAAAGAAGGTATAATATGTTACGTCACCACTGAGAATATAAAGCAGTTATTCTCAGAATGAGACTGAGGAAAACCATGTACGGGACAAACTTGTCTGATACAATGAAATGTACACGGTTTGTGGCAAGAATCCTGGAGCTGTAGACTGGAAGCTCAGATGGAAGAAGCAGGGAATATAGATATGAATTTGATAAAATGTTGGGGAGAAAAAGCAATGTGGCTTTGTTTCACAAAAGCCCATTGAAAAAGCTGCATTTCTCATAAATGTTCTGCTTTTTATATCTGATGTCACATAAGTAATATATTTAAAATTAAGTCATTATGGTGACTGGGCTGCAAGATGTATCAGCTTGTTAAAGGAAACCTGGTCATCAATCTTCATGTCAGCCTATGGTGTTCATATCTCACCCGCTGCAATACCTCTCAACCTCTAAGTGCAAGAAATCTGGACAAAGCCAAAAATAATGAGTGAGACAAAGGTCCAAAATCGGGGGCAAATTTTAAATATTGCTCTTGCAAACTTAAAAAGTTGCTAGAATAATAGATTTTGTGGTAGCATGCATGTCTGAAGGATGAGATGTGTAAAACTTAAATATACAAGCAACCAAATCCCAAACCGTGAGAAATCCACAAAAGCCCAAAAGTCAAAAGTAAACCACAAAATGGATGTTCAGGCAGAAAGGTAGTACTTGATTGTTAAAACACCACACATTTTAACAATCAAGTGCTACCTTTCTGCCTGAACATCCATTTTGTGGTTTACTGAAAATTTAAATATATGTCGGTCATTTTTTGGGACTTCAGTGCTCAGTGATTTGCCAGAAAGCCACAAATTTTATGAAGAACAGGCTAAAAATATGAAGCAAAAATCTGGACATTCAGTGAAATCTTGACCACTGATAAGTATGCCTGCTGCTGTGATTCTGTGTATAACTGGTTACAACACTGAGCAGTGAAACTGAGGCTCCATACTGCCTGCATGAATAAGAGATATACATACATTGTTTACTGCTGTTCATTTTCTGTGTGTGCTACAGACATGAAGTATAGTCATCTTCTTCTGTCCTTGGCTTGTTGCCAATTGCCCTGCTTGTCCTGTAAGCTAGGCTAATTAGGTTGAGTTCATTTTTCTACTTGACTGCTGCTTAGACTGTCACAAAAAGTGTTTTTTTATGTTATTTATGAACTGCAAGAAAATGACATAAAATTTAGACCAGTAATTTTTGGTTCTGCAATGAATTGTTGGTTTGCATAATGCCAAGTATCAGAAAAATAATGCTTAGAACACAGAGGAGTGAAAAAATTAACTTTAAGCATTTTTGCCAAGGGAGGGGAAGGCCTCCCTATACCTCCTGAACTTATAAATTGCAACTCCATGGTCATACCAACTTGGAGTAGTGTCTCAAAAGAAGGGAATCATTGCCACACACACAAATTATTTGTCAGAAAGCTACACATTTTATAAAGAACAGGGCAAAAATATCTGTGAAATCTCGATAGTTGAGAAGTATACCTGCTGCACTTATTTCATGTACTACTGGTTACAACACTGAGCTGTGTTTATTCATGCAATTTAGATGTATTTTGTGGTTTTAATTACTATTTTTCTTATGTAGCAGCTGTTTGTGGGTTTAGTCAGAGTGGTTCAAGATGACAGGAACAGGTAAACATTTTCTGAGAGTTGTTAGTCTTATTTTTTGTTCTGGTTTTAGTTATTATTATTATTTTGCTGTTTAGCAGCTAAGTTTTCCATTGTATAATTTTAGCCTCCCCCTCCTTGTTTAGCTAGTGGTTTCTGTTTAGCAGCTGTGAGGGGTTAGATTGTTGGCTGGGCTAAGAAAATGGGAGTTAGAATTAGGCAGATACTTTTTGAGAATTAGGCAGATACTTTTTGTGAGTTGTCAATGCTTAGTTTTCTTGGGCGCCGAGTGTGTAAATTCAGTTTTTTTATTCTGGTTTTAATTAATATTTTCTGTTAAGTTGCTATATCGGGGTTAGAGTTTGGGTTGGTTAGAGTGGCTTAAGAAGAGGTAGGAAAGAGATTTATGGAGAGCTGGGATTTCTTTGTTTTCTTGTCCACATTGTGCAGGAACTTTCATCTGCTACTCCTTATTCTGGTGTTAATTAGTGTTAGTGTTCTCTAGTGTTGGTTAATTACTGATTGGTTAGTGACAGGGGCTTAGGAAGAGTAGAAGAGATGTTTTTGAGTGGTCATTCTTTGGTTTTCTTTGGTGCAGTGCTTGCATAATTTCATCCTTTTTTTAGTTATTTTTTTGTGTCGATTACCAGAAATTGGGGGGGGCTACTGATGTTTGGGTTAATTTTACAGGTGTATTCTTTATAAGGCAGTTATTCGATATTTTATAGCATTTGCTGTTGACAAAAATGTATATTAGTTTGGTTTAAGCTTTTTTTTTTTTTAATTTGATTTGTCAGAAAATAGTCAGGAATTGAATGTTGTCTGTAGGCTGCAAGAGGTGTGATCTTTTTTCAGTTGCTAGGTATGTCAATCATGTGGTAAGAAGGTGCATTATAGGTTCATAGGTGTTTACTAGACTAACGACCACAAGGGTCTATTTAGCCTATCCATGTATCCCGAATAAAATAAGGAAACGGCCTTTGCAGTCATCTGTTATGGACCTGAACCTAACATTTTATGTTCATAATAAACTCATATTTTGGGGCATTACTAGACATTTAAATCTGTACTGTGTGGGGCATGCTTGTATGGCCAGGCTATTAAATGGTGCCCTGCAGACCAACTGCAGCAATACCGGGTACATTACTTAAAAAAGTTCTGTAGTCAGCTTTGCAGTACCAAGGGATGGAACCCTGTCTATGATGCCAATGATAGAAGTTTGAATAGCAAGGCTCCCATGTTTTGTAATTTACCTGTATATTTGTGTCTCACTAGGATGAGGTTGTTAATATACATGTTAGTAATATCATAGGACTCACTGACACTGTCCTGAGGAGACTTATGTAGGTCATGGGGGCTATTATTCCAGACTGTTTTTATAAGTGCTACTTATGTCATGGACATTTATCATACTGATTTGTACTGCAGTAGCCTCAGCTATATGGGTTATATCTACTGCAGCAGTGATCATTCAAACACCTACTGTTACTGTAAGTCTGCTTACTCAACTGTATTATGTTCTTCATATTGATCATTGCTGCAGATGGGTTATATTTTTTATAAGCTAATTTGACTTCACACTTCCCACGGTGGTGGTGCTGCGGTAGTGTTGTCGCCTCACAGTAAGACTCTGTCCGGTTCGATTCTCAGCTAGAGCGTCTTCTGCATGGAGATATGCGTGAATGGGTGTACCTTCGTTGAAGGTTGTGTGGCAGGGCAGGTAACCTGGCACATAAAAATCAGCTATCAAGTCATTAGCGGACCGGAGTTTCACTGTGGCGAACCCTAACCGGGAAAAGCCGAAAGACACAAGCACTTGGTATAAAGATGGCATTAGGATTGGGTCTACTTTATTTACATGAAAGCTTAAATGCATATGCATTGAAAGTGCGAACTGTCAAAAACTAAACCGAAATCTCCGTAGGTGGAGATTTCCATTTACTTCAATGTAGTGCGATCTCGGAGTTAAGTAGCGGGGGTGCAGGGGGGGTTGCCCCCTTGCCTACAGCTGTTACATGTAATGTTTGTTGTGTAGTTCTGTTTTTATTGTGTTTTGATGTTTTTTCGGTTCGATGCTTATGCATTCGCTGTTTTAAGCTTTCGCGTAAATAAAGTAGACCCATTAGGATCTGTGTTAACTACAGAGGGTATAACAGTGAGTGAATAACAAACAATACTTGGTTTAATAATATAATACCTAAGATATTGCCTCTTTAACTGATTTTTTACTACTTGTTCAAAGTTATTTTAATTAATGTAATCAATTAATATTTGAGCATATTTCTCCGATGTTGAGTAGTTTTTGCAGTCAGTGCCAGTCATTCTTTGGGTAGTTAAAATCCCACATAAGTACTGTGTTTTCATTGATGTTTACATCCTGAAGTAGCAGAAAGATGATCATCATCATTGTTAACCCCCTTTTTCCCCATTTTCTACATGGGGTTGGGGTGTTGTATCAACTTTTGCCATCTCTCTTGATTCAGTGCCACTCTCCTACCTTCTTTACTAGTCATGCCTGATTATCAATAAGTTTTCCTCCACACAGTTCATCTATCTTTTTACTGGATGCCCTCGTTTGCTCTTTCTTTGTTCTTGTCTGCCCCAAATCTTCTTCTTCACCATGTTGTCTTCTGCTTTCCTGCACATGTCCAAACCACCATAATATATTTTATTTATTTATTTGTATTGTTTACTGGGGTAGTGCACTGATCTCAATAGACCATTTGCAGACACAGCTTGGGTGAACAGGATCACATAAGAAATGGGAAAAAAATTGACAGATACAAGGATATATTAAAAAACAAATGCATACACACACACACACACACACACACACACACACACACACATATATTTGTATACATATTTTCAGATGCAGGAATATGCTACAACATTTAGTTCAATAAGCAATCTGTTCTTTGACCTTCGTTGCAGTTGGAGCTACTTGGGCTTTTGCTGTGATGTCCTCATTTCTTCATCTGTCCCACAGTATGCATCTTACCAGCCATGTCAGGCCCTACTTCTAGTTTCCCCAGCTATTTTGCCCTCACTGCCCAGGTTTATGTACCATATAGAAGTACTGGTCAGATTACTGTTTTGTACATCTTACTTTTCAGCTTCTTTAGCATCCATCTGTCATACACTATGCCTGACACTGTACCATTTGGCTGCAGTCCCACTAGTTCTAGCTTTGACATCCTCAGATATCCCTTTTCCTCAGCTGTCCCTCCTCCCAGATACTTGAAACTGTTAATCTGTTCAGTTCTTAGCTGCTTCTGACTTTCACAATTTTCTGTCATTACAACTGTCTATCTGTGCTAAGTTTCATCCTATGCACCTTCAGTTTTGCATTTGATTTGCCTATCCTTTGATGAAGTTCTTGTTTAGAGTATGCCTGTAATGTCATATTATCTGCATACAGTAGCACTGTTGATCTGTCCTTTCCAACCTGTTTGCTAATATAGTCTATCACCAGTATGAACATTAGTGGTCTCAGAGATGAACCCTGATTCACACCTACTCCAACTAGGAACGCCCTCTGTGAGTCCAAACACTGTTTATACTTATGTCATTGGATCCTTGTAGGTAGCCTGTATTAATTTTACATTTCTTCTAGGACTTCAAACCATCTCAGGACTGCCAAAATTAGCTTTCTTGGGATCTTGTCATATGCTTTCACCAAGTCTGGGAATGCAAAGTTGGACTCTTTCCTTATCTCTAGCGTCTCCTCAACTAATTGTCTCATTGCTAACGTCTGGTCAGTTGCGCTGTATCCTGATCTGAATTAAGATTGCTCATCTCCCACCTTACGTTCTACTTCTCTGTGTATTCGTTTATCAATCACCCTCTCCAGAACTTTCTTGCAGTGTGGTAGGAGTCTGATACTTCTATACTGCCCACAGTTATGAATGCTCCCTTCATTCTTCTGCACTGACACTAGTATGCATATTCTCCATCTGGGCTGTGTCTTTCTCACCGTACTGCTATGAGTACCTTCTGGAGCCATTTCTCCTGCAATTCAGCTATCATCTTGATCATATCTGTGGTGAACTCATATGATCCTGCTGCTGACTAATTTTCTAAGTGCTGTTGTTACTTCTAGGTTGGGCTCCTCTTCTTTCATTGTAGACTGTGACTGGGGTAGTACAATGCCTGTGGGGTTTTCTTCATTCAGAAACTGCCTGAAGTAGCACTACTGTCTGCCTTTGATATCCTGTGGACTGGTGAGTAGGTAATTGCTGGCATCCCTTATGAATGATGTTTGATGGATATCGTAATCTTTCTGTCTTTGCCTTGCAACCTGATACGAGTTTCTTTGTGTCATCTACTGAGACACTTTCTGGAAACTGGCTGAGTGTCTCTGATGGCTTGTTCTTTGCTAATGCAACTGCTCTCTTAGTCTTTTAGCCAGGCAGTATCCTTTCTTATCCTGGTCAGTCTTTTCTGTCTCATCTTTTTCTTGCAGTCCATCTTTATTTTGATAACCTTAGTGGTTTCTGCATTCAACACCAGCTTCCCTTATTTATCTTCTTTTCATCCCTGGCTCAGCTGCCTATCTCATCTATAACCCTCACACTTGCTGTTTTGGGATGCTGTGATTCTTCTTCTTCATCTCCACCTATTTCCTCTTCTTCCTGAGGAGCTAGACCCCTGACGATTTCTTTGAACTCTTGTACTTTCTCTCCGGTCAGTTTCTAGGTTTTCGGCCTAGTCTCCATTGATCTCAGAAACATATCTGACCACTGATTGTAGCTGATTATGGCAAACAAAGGTTTATGCTGTGGGCTGACTGGTTCACTGGGGATGACTTTGCAATCTCTGATTCTACCCCATCGCCCATTCCTTACTAGGAGGAAGTCTACCTGAGTTGCATGTTTGCCACTCTTGTATGTGATCTTGTGACTGACTCTCATGCTGAACCATATGTTGTCCACCTTTAAGCCATTTGCCGGACAGAAGTCTAGAGTTGCCTGTCCTTTATTTCTGTTCCTAACCCATGTGGACATAGGCAGTCTACATGTCTTGTTCTGTCTGTCCCAATATGTGCATTCAGGTACCCCATTATCAATACCAACTCATGTTGTCCTGCTTTTAGTAGGTTCTGCAGCTGATGTCTGAATAAACAGGTGGAAAGACAGAGTAAAAGATGAGGAAGGAAGGGGAAAGCCATCAAATAAAGAGATTATGGAAAAATTGTAGAAAGCATTATGGTATACTATATAAAATACATACAGTATAGAAGAGACATTTGGAGGGTGATTAGGAAGGGTTCTAGGTGAAGATGAGAAGAAGGTAATCAATGGGATCTTAAGGAGAGGGAAGGTTATTGGTACAATATGGTACTTAAAAGGGGGGGTTATCTAGGTGCTCACTCTAGCCTTCCATTAGCCACACCTGATATACAAACCAAGAGTTTTAAAATTATTACAGATATTACGAGGAAGCTAGGAATCCTCCCCTGCTGGTCTCACAGTGAATTTATCTCCCCAAACCAGCTGTGTACCATAGCATTTGTGGCACCTATCCTGTAGCAAATAACACCACTAACATAAGTAAAGCAAGTGGAAATTCCAGCTGTACTGAAGAACCTAGCAGAACTTAAATCCCCAAGCCAGCTGTGTTTCATAGCATTTGCGGCACCTATCCTGTGGCAAATAACACCACTAACATAAGTAAAGCCAGTGGGAATTTCCAGCTGTACTGAAGAAACTGGCAGAACTTAAATGTATGTCTCATTATAATACAAAAGTCATTAGTAGTTCTTTTTTTAATTTTGCTGTAATCCTTAATGTACTGACCATAAATGCATGACCCAGCAGCAGGAATTTCAGTCCCCCCCCCCCCCCCCCCCATGCAGAAACATTTTGGTTTCTACCCTTCAAGTCTGTAAAAACACTCCACACTAAACTATAATTCTAGTCCTTCCAGTGTCTAATGGAACATTTATCCATCTGTTTTTTTTTTCTATGTGATATATCCCCAATACCCCCCAGTGTGTCTCTGAGTCAACAATAGCCGACTCACTCACTCACTCACAGCCCTCAGACAAGGTAGTTTCTTAGGGCATCCAACTGGTCAAATTAAAAGGGCTCTCACTCCTTTTTAAAGAAAAAAAAGCATTAGTAACAAAAGGACTAACATAGATGTGACTTCAGAGCAACTGATAGTTTATATTTTAATTGCACGTACCATGCTTGGCTCTCTATTTACATAGTCCGCTCCCCTTTTTTACCACAATGTAGTTCACTTCTACCCCCCCCCCCCCATGTCTAGTGTGAGCTTATTTCAGTCCCAGAAACAATGCCATTTTTAAACTAGGAATCTGGCCCTGCTGGTCTCACAGCGAGTTTATCTGTAAGTACATGTTATTTGACTAATTGTGTATTATTTTTATGAAATGTGCCCTGTAACCATTACCTGTTGCTTTCTCTGGCTTAGGAACTGTGTTTTTTGTAAGTTGTCCTAAATCCATGGCTTGTACCAGAAACTAATCTTACTACATGTTTAGGCAACTGGGTCTGTTACCACTTTAAACATTTGGCTGGTTCCAGAGGCTCTTGATACATTCTTATTTGAACCAATTTAGTGCTGATGTAGTACCAGAGGCTATATTTGTCTACATGTTTAAGTACTTGTGTTTGATTCAACCTTAGACCTATGGCCAGTGCTGGAGGCTAATCATTTACATTGCAAAACAATTTATTTGTTTCACTTGCACGTAAAAGCTATCTTTTCATGTCTACATCATTGCATTTGATGTATACTTAAACTTATGGCTGGAACCAGAGACTATTTAGTACAGTGCTAAACATACTGTTTAGTTCATCCAGAATAGGGCTTTGAGATAGAAAGTTCAGTTACATGTTGAGGAATATGGAGCTAGTGTGTGGAGTGATATACAAGAGTGCATGCGGTATTTGCCATAAAACAAAGATCTAATTATTGCTGTAATTAGACTATTTACTTACATCTGCACTACTATACTGTGATTAATACTCTAAACTGTTTATTTTTTGGTTGTTAATATTGTGCCAGCTGTGTCCAACAGCATTTGCGGCACCTATCCTGTGGCAAATAACACCAGTAACATAATTAAAGCCAGTGGGAATTTCCAGCTGTACTGAAGAAACTTGCAGAACTTAAAATGTATGTCTCATTATAATACAAACGGCATTAGTAGTTTTTTTTTTTATTTTGCTGTAATCCGTAATGTACTGAGCATAAATGCATGAGACAGCAGCAGGGATTTCAGTCCCCCCCCCCCCCCCATGCAGAAACATTCTGGTTTCTACCTTTCAAGTCTGTAAAAACACTCCACACTAAACTGTAATTCTTGCCCTTCACGTGTCTAAAGGAACATTTATCCATCTGTTTTTTTTCTCTGTGATGTAAACCCACTTCACTCACTCACAGCCCTCAGACAAGGTAATTTCTTAGGTCATCCAACTGGTCAAATTAAAAGGGCTCTCACTACTTTTTAAAGAAAAAAAAAAGCATTAGTAACAAAATTTATAGGTAACCTCCTTTACAAAGACCCTCCCTTCATCCTCCCATTATCCAGTAATAACATCCCTCAGCACCATCTACACATGCCCTTCCATAAGTCCTATCCTCTTTCCTCACACCTCACCCTCCTATTTTCACCCAGTCATAATAGAACAACTCAGCTTTCCCCTCTGACTACTCTTGATAGTCTCACTTCTCTGCACAATCTTCTAACTAAATTACACTTTACACCCCCCCCATCCCCATCCCTCTCATATCTACTCTCTCATCAGCACATCGACTCTTCCTCCTTACTATCTGCGACACCGTTATTTATCCCTTAATAAAACTACCCCTCTATTAAGTTTAATTTCCCTCATCACTTACAAGTCACCTCTGCAAGACAGCAGCATGCTTCTTTACCTCCTCTTAACACCCATCCTACTTTTCCTCTCTGTGATATCGTCTTATCACACTATCCTACTATACCCTCCAACATCACCCACTCCCACACTGTATCGCCGTACTATTTAAGTCCCCACTTCCCTGTCTCCCCCTCCCTATTTAATTTCTCCTATATTCAGCTTCATGAACTAAAACATTTCAACATTCCACGCTACTCTCCAAAACATAGAAGCAAATACATTACCTACTACATTACTTTTTTTCACCAAACTATTTCCTACTACACTTTTACCAGATGGGGATATCCATCCCAGTCCCGGTCCATCCCCTCCCACCAACACTACCATCGCTGCCAGAACCACAAGGTACCAACCCCTCTCCTTTTCACCTAAATACCTATCAAGTCTATTCCATAAACCTGCAAAGTCTTCCAAACAAAATAACAGAATTTCATGCTTGGATTGACCAACACTCTTCCCACATCTTAACTCTCTCAGAAACTTGTCCAAAACCACATATTACAAATTCTGAAATTCTACCTCCCAGATGCACTATTTTCTGGTATGATAGACTATCTAAAAAGGGGGGAGGTGTCACCATCCTATATTCAGAACAACTTAATCTCTTCCCCCTCTCCTTAACACTCCCAGACTTCTCCCCAGCAGAACTTATCTTTCTTAACTATCATCTCAACCCTCATAAAAAAACGGTCATAGTGTCTATCTACATACCCCCTGGCAACAACATTCCAACCTTTGAAAATATTTTATCTTGGATCTCCCAAAATATATTGTATGAAACGGGTGCTCCAGTTTCCTCCCACATCCCAAAGACATGCTTTAGGTGGATTGGACACTGTAAAGTGGCCCTAGGTGTGAGTGTGTGCATGTGTGTGCCTTCTGTAGAAGGTTGGGCACAGGGCTGGCAACTCAACACCATAAAACTCCACTGCCAATCATTCTCCGGACCATTGTTCTGCTGTGGCAACTCCTAACTGGGATTAGCTGAAAGGAGATGATGATACTAGAGGAATGTTAATATTGATTGGAATAACCTCTACCCCAACCCCCCAGTTCCTCTATTAACCAATTCATCTTCAGTCAGCATATTTCTTCTCCCACTCGAATACACAAAAACTCCAGCTCCATACATGATTGGATCTTAACTTCCAACCCCAATCAGTATCACAATCCCACCACCTTACCAGGCAAAATAAGTGATCACCTCCCTATCTCGATACTAAGGCTACCTTCTCAAACCCCTAAAACCCACCTCTATAGACAGTGCCGTAACCTGTCCAAATTCACTGCAGAAACTTCTAATTACCAATTCTCCATGATCAACTTGGCTCACCTGTATAACCTTCCTCTAAATGATGCCGTTCTTGAATTTAACAAAATTTTCCTAACCATACTAAATGCCCTACCTCCCATTAGGAAAATTAGGATCAAACTAAATCCCACCCCTGGCTCTTCAAAGATACCCTTTCCACCATGAAATTTAGAGACAATACCTTGAATCAATGGTCTAAGTCAAAATCTCCTTCTCTCCTCCTTAAATATAAAGAACTCAGAAACATTGCTAAAAAATGTATTATTCAGGACAAAACAAAATTCCATCAAGAAGCCCAATCCATTTCTAATCCAAAAAAATTCTGGCACACTATGAATAGTATACTCCATCCTGGTAAACCCTCTACCCCCAACACCTTCCCTGACAAAACCCATCTTGAAACTGCCACTCTTTTAAATAAATGCTTTATAGACTCTATCAGAAAACTAACCCCCCCCCCCCAGGCAACAATCAAAAACTACCTTTAACCCCCTCGACCACCCAGCATTCTCCCTGAAACCTGTTTCCAATGCCTATATCAAATCCCTTCTGCTAAAACTGAAACTTTGTTCACCCTCTTTTGACAACCTACCCCCACAATTTCTTAAACTTGCTGCCGACTCTGTATTCCTCTCCCATCTCAATTCTTATTAACCGTTCTATGAAAGAATCCTCAGTCCTTGAGATCTAGAAATCCTTCTATACTATTCCACTTCACAAGGGAGGTAACTCCACCGAACTTACCAATTACCGACCAATAGCCATCCTCTCCCTGCTCTCAAATATTCTTGAGAAATTCATTCATAGGCAACTTATGTCCTATTTACTTCAGGGAAAACCTCCTTACCCCCTCTCAGCATGGATTTAGACCTCACCACAACACATCCACAGCCCTGCTATCTTTTACCAAGACTGTAGCAGAAACAAGAGACAACAATAGACAATAAATACATATCATGTGTCTTCCTTGATGTGTTTAAAGCTTTCGACACCATCTCCCACCCTAAACTCTTCTCTACACCATCCAAACTAAATCTCTCTACATCCACTATCCTCTGGTTCTTCAGCTGTCTCAACAACTGATAACAATCTGTTAAATGGCAAACTTTCCTACTCACCCTTCTTACCTATCCAAACTGGTGTCCTCCCAAGGTTCCATCCTTGGCCCCCTTCTCTTTAATATTTTCACTAACAATCTTCGCTCTCTCTCTACCTCATTTTTACTAATCCAAAACACTGATGATTCTACCTTTATCACCATCTCTGACAACCCCACTGACCTGCACTCTCTCACACAGACTTCCTTTAATATCATCAAACACTAACTGACAACCAGCTAATCCTTAACACAAAGAAAACCAAACTCCTCCTTTTCCTCCCAAAATCTTTATTCCATCTTAAAACTTCTTTCAGTCTCTCTTCTCTTGACAACACCAATATTTATGCCATTAAACTTCTAGAAATCACAACTGACAACCAACTGAAATTTGAACATTACATCCTACAGTCCATCAAAAGGACCAATCAAAAACTAGGTGTGCTATATAGCCACAAAAACTTCTTAACTAACACCGCTAGGACCACACTTGCCCAAGCCTATTTCCTCCCCTGCCTACTCTACGCTTGCCCTCTATTCACACACATCCAAGCAACTCTTGTACAAAACTAGAGCAAACTTACAACCATATAGCCAGATTTGCCTGCGATCTTCCCTACAAATCCTATCACTGCCTCGCACTAAAAAAAACCTCAGTGGCTCAAGTTCCCACAACTACTCCAACTTTCACAGCTACAAAATTGCACATTCTCTTTTCTACAAACCTGACCTGTCCACCCTCCTATCCCTTTACAAACCTGCATGATCCCTCCTTAGCACTGACCAAGCACTACTGAACACCTACAAGTCCAACAAAACTATTGGCAGGTTACTTTATAAATGCTCCATATATCAAACCTGGAACAAACTTCTAACATACAACATATCCAATCTTCACTCCTCTTCAAAAAAGAACTGAAAAAATACCTAGCCAACTCTCCTTCCTGCAACTGCTACCACCGCATCTAATCTGACCTACCACACCCAAACTATTGCCTTCATACATTATATATACTTACAATCCTGTGGATCCATAGCTACACCATTGAGCACTCTTAAAGACTAAACTTTCCTCCCAACTTTGCCCCCTATTTTACTTCTTATTTCCATGGCCACCCCAACTCTTTCCTCCTCATTTCCTTCTCTCCACTCTGTCTTTACCACCTTTCCTTCCACTCCCCCCACTGTAACTAACACAACTGCCATTCTTTGCTATTCTGTCTCTTCAATTATTCTTCAGTCTTCTCTACACTCTACTTACTATTCTATTTTGTTCCACCAAATCTACTTCTATCATTTTGTTGTGATTTTTAATGATTTCTACAAGCCATTAATGTTGTTACTCACATGTTGTTACATGTCTCTTTATCTTGCCCATTTTAATGTTCCTAAACTTGCAATGTAACTTGGTTTGGTTATTATATATGTGTATTATTTTTTGGCATCATCTTTTTTATCATGTTTGTCGATACTTTTATTGGTTATCTACAAGGCATTAATGCTGTTACTCACGTGTCTCTTTATCTTGGCCTTTTTTTATGTTTTTAAACTTGCAATGAAACTTGGTTTTGTTATGATATATGTGTTTTATTTTTTAGCATCATCTTTTTATCATGTGTTTGTGGAGCTTTTCTCCTCAGGCCTCCACTGAAAATGGGCCCCTAGCCCAGTAGACTAATCCGGTTAACAAAGGACAAATAAATAATAAATAAATTATTCTGTGAGAATATTTAAGGACTGAACTATTTTATAGTATTATTCTGTAAAAAATAAATTCTGGACAAACGTCTTTTAGGCAACTCATATTTTTTGAGGCTGTTGATTTTATTTACTGCCAATAAAAGCAATTTTGTGAAAGGGGAGGGAATGTTGAGGGTCAGATTGGCTACTGATTGATTTTTAAAATAATGTCGGTATACAACTTGGAGCAGAGGTGCCAGACGCTGTTGAAGACGGGGGGGCAGAGGGAGAAAAGGGCACTTAGTGATCTAAAAAGGGCAATATTTTTAAACTATTTGCTACCACAACATAGGTTCACTTGGAGGACATTTTAAGCTTGGCCAATGTCCCTTTTGATGCTTGAATTAACATTTCCTGATTGGTCTTACCTATCCCATTAGCCCTAGTGAGAATAAATGTGATCATACAGTAGATAACTTGAGAGGACCCATGTAAGGGATGCAGCATTTAGGAACTGCCACTATCAATTAGTGGCATGAGGGGCAATCTTGGAGTACATTAAACTGTTGATTGAGCTGATCTTTCAGTTCTGATGATGTCCTAATGGATAAAAGCGCTTAACTGCAAGTTCATTTTACCACTGCTTAAGTTGGAATAAATGTACTGCTTTTTTCTCTGGTGTTTCGGCTTCTTGGCTTGGTTCCTGGTTCGTGTGAAGGAGTGGAGTTTATGGCTTCTGGAGTTGGAAATGCCGGTGATTTGGCTAATCTTATTACAGGTCTCAATACCTCCATTGGTTATTTGTCCAACTTACTTATCCAGCTTAATCAACAACCTTCTAATTCCAGTAGACTTTCGGCAACAGTTGGTAATAGAAGTAAGAGTGATAGATAGCATATCACGAATAACAGAAATGTTTTTGATATTGGCGAAAGCCTGGGGCTTCCTTTAACTCAGTTAACCCCAAATGTTACAAATTCTGTTACTGTTGGAACTAGTGCAAGTCCTGAGTTAAATTTTCAGGCTTGAAAAACGAATACATTTGACATTAAAAATGGCATGACAGTCTCGGAAAGGGGCTCCGGTAATAGTACGGGTACCTTGCAACAACAATTACACCCGTTTGAGAGTAAAATGAGCCAGCTTAACAGGTTGCAGTTGGACAATGTCTATTTACGTGAATGCTTAGGCAACCACTGGGTCCCTAAGGGGCTACGCTTTTGGAGGTTCCTGAATGGTGTATTAAAGGAGGTCTGACTTTCATAAAACACTTATTGACATTTTCAATAAAGCCAGTTGTGAGTTGGTAGACCAGCTTATTAAATACAACGATCAGTGTATTGAGATTTTATCCGCTGAATTGGATGCGAGTATCACTAATGATTTATTATTTTTCCAGTATAAGACCAGTTACAATAATGTATTATTTAAGGTGAATAATGACTAGAAAGAATATTGAGAGGAAAAAGAAAAAATTACATCATGATGCAAAAGCCTATGCAAGTGAGAGTGTTTACCTGGACCCTATTGGCTATAGGGACGAGTTGAGTGATGAGCCTTTCTCCCAACCAATGGGGATGAGAGAAGAATCCCCTGATAATCATTTTGCTAACAGAGATGTTCAGGACAAAGCTACAATGGGTGAAATAAGACGGTCTGAACATATTCAGGCCAAGAGGGTGAACAATGCTAATAACACCCTTGCCCAAAGGTTCCTAGAATTCATAAACTCAAATGCTATGGAACAACTTGTTACCACTCCCACAAGAGGGGAAAACATACTGGACCTGATCATCACCAACATGGGGACTCTATGCTCCAGACCAGAAGTGTATCCCTCACTGGTAAGATCAGACCATAAACTGATCTCACTGGATATTCACATCCCGACCCCACCCCCTGCCCAGAAAACCACAGTGAAAAACTTCTCTAAAGCAAATTTCACACTCCTCAAAACCGAGGTGGAATCCTTCAAAGCCCCCGGGCCTGTGGAAAATACGGCCCAGACCGCAGAATCCTTTATAAATGCATTCTATGAACACCTTCAGGAATGCATGGATCATGCAATCCCAAATAAAACCAAGACCCAATCCTCCAAAGGCAGATGACCTGTCTGGTGGACCCCAGCCATAAACAAACTATAAGGAGGAAGCTACTACATGATAGAGCAAAATCCCAAAAAGGGAAGGCATCTCTGATCAGTATTAGTAAAAAACTAAGGGCACTCATAAAATCGTCTAAGGCCAGCTTCGAGAGAAAAATTGCACAGGACACTAAAGATAATCACAAGGCTTTCTTTAGTTATGTTAGGAACCTGGGTGGGAATTCCCAGATATGCTCAGAATTAGTCCAAAATGACAAAAAAATACACTGATCTCACAGACATTGCCAACATCCTAGCTGACAGGTTCAGCGCAAACCCCCCCCCACCAAAAGGGCAAATATCTATCCCAGCAGAGTGCTGCCCCCCCCGACATCTCAGATGCTCAGGTGGGAGCCGCCCTCTCCAAAGCAAAAAACACAGCATCAATGGGACCAGACGGTGTCCCAGGCTGCATCCTACATGAACTCCAAGAAGAGCTAAACCCAAACATAAAACTACTGTTCAATCTCAGTCTTACTACAGGATATGTACCCAAAGAGTGGCGTACAGCAACAGTGGTCCCTCTCCACAAAGGTGGTGCCTCAACGCACCCTGGAAACTATCGCCCCATAAGCCTGACTAGCTTGGTCTGCAAAGCTATGGAAAGGATCATCATGGACCTCATAAATAAAGATATTCGGGACCTACAGACACTGGATCCTACCCAGTTTGGCTTTAAGGGCAGATCCTGCCTCTTAAACCTGGTTGACTTCTTTGAAACAGTCACCAAGGCCATTGACGAAGGGAAGGTGGTCCACACAGCCTATCTGGACCTCGCAAAAGCCTTCGATACAATACCCCACTCAGGCATTATAGATAAGCTCACCAGCTTAAATATAAACCCCTATGTCACTAGATGGGTTGCAAACTGGCTCAAGGACAGGACCCACATGGTTAGAATTGCTGGAGCCATGTCAGACTCCAAACCAGTTACAAGTGGCGTCCCACAAGGCTCAGTCCTGGGACCTCTCGTTTGGTATATATTTCTCGGAGGTACAGGCCAACACGGAAGGACTGTGGCTGACCAAGTTCGCAGATGACTGCAAACTGGGCGCCATAATCGACTCTCCAGCTGGCACAAGCATCCTCCAAAAGGGCCTCATAGAAACAGACAACTGGTGCCAGAGCCATGGCCTCAAGCTAAATGCCAAAAAGTGTATAGTCATCCCCTTTGGCAAAAACAAAGTGCCCACAAATTACCACATAGGTGGTAATCCATTAAGTACAGAAGAAGTCATTAGGGACCTGGGGACCCAAGTTGATAGCAATCTCTCATTTGGCAACCACTTGGCCAAAGTGGTTAGAAAAACATTTTATATAGCCCACCTAATCATGAAGGGATTCACATCTAGATTAGGGGAGGTCATCGTGCCTCTTTACTCATCCCTCATCAGGCCCATAATCGAGTACAATGCCCCTTTTGGGATGTACCTTACCAAACACCTGCAGCAACTGGAAAGACCCCAAAAGTACCTCACCAAGAGGATCAAAGGGCTCAAACAGATGCCATATGCTGCCCGGTTAAAGAAACTCCAGCTCTACTCAGTGGCATACCGCCTGCTCAGAGGTGACCTGTGCCTGACGATAAGGCCATGTCCAACCCGGAATTAAGGGACATGCTGCACCTCAAAAAATCCAAATCCCATCGAGCTACACGCTCAAGAGACTTGAACCTCAGCACTGAAATAAACAGGACATGCTGGAGGGACAGATTCATAACCCAGAGGCTCCCTTCACTATGGAATAAAATCCCAGTCCAGGTTAGGCAGAGTCCCTCATTGACTCTCTTCAAGAGGAATCTTGATGAGTGGATGGGAGATCATAGGTTTACCCCGGGTATCACTTCTGTGTCACTGTTAGACAGAGGCACAGTATACTAACCTCGAAAAAGGGCATAGCAAAATTAATTTAAAATGGGTGGTGAAAGCCAAACATACTCTGGCTAGGCTTATAAATGCCCTAGGGCAGATAGCCTAGTATGAACCTATGAACCTACAATACATCTCGCTCTGAGGATTTTTACCAGCACCAGGGGGCGAGACCAAAAACAGGGTTCAACAAAAGGAACGGACAGAGACAGAAAAGGTAATGGCGTTTGATTTTAACGCTGTTGAAGCTGACTTTGTGGTTAAAAAGATACTGAACTCTAATAATGATTTTACTATTTTTAACTACTCTCATAATGACTTTTCTGTTCGTCATGCTGATTTGTTGGCTATAGGGTTTGGGTTTATTCCAGCTACCAGAGCGAGACTTTGTCAGACTTTAATTGATTTAAAGCTCTTTATTCGGACACTCAATTTGGCTTTAACATTTGATGATAATGTTTGTTCTGTCACTAATAGTGAAGGTAACAATGTGTTAAAGAGATCCAGTAAGTTTAATCCTCCAGTTCAAGGGGTTTTATCGTCATTTGAGCAAGTTTGTGCCAATAATTTTAGGAACATTATTCACCAACATGGAACTAGTTATTCTAATTTAACTGTTACTGAACAGAAATTTCTGTCCGAGTTTGTTTGTGATGAAACTTTACATATAATGAAGCCTGATAAGGGCGGAGGGGCTGTTATCATGGACCTTGTGGATTATAACAACAGAATGAATGGGTTACTATTAACTGATAAATACCAAGAAGTTTCAAGAAATGAACTAAGATTCAAAGATGGCTGCCATGCTGTAAACACTGCTAAACAGCAGCTCTTCAATTAACCCGAGGAAAATCTCTGATCTGAGTGGATATCAGGAGGTTTAAACATCAAATTGATGATAAAAAGTTGCATTTATACTTACCTAATCTAAAAAAGTGGGAAAAAAAAGTATTTATCCATCAAGATTACAAGTGATTACTTTGCTCTGAAGAGAGAAACAAACAAAGGACCATGTGCTTTCTTTATTCTGCCTTTCTGCTTGGGGAAAGAAAAATCTTGCAACAAGGAAGAACCATGGAAACAACTACTACTAATGCAAAGTTGTCAGAACTACAGTCACCAGTAAAGGATGGAACTGCGAAAAAACAAAGGATTACTAGACAGCAGGAACAACAGAAACCAGAAACTAGATCCAGGACTGATCAGCCACTAAACATGGAGGATATCAAACACGATTTACTACCTATACAGGAAGCTCTAAAAGACTTGACCTCACAAATACAAACATTTGGAGTTTTATGCAATCAATTGCTTCAAAGAATGGACAAAACTGAGACCAGAATTTCTGAAATAGAGGACAAAATTGACATGCTGGAGAAAAAATCAAAGGTATGTGATGTGGATGTACAAGCCATGCAAAATAAACGTATTGATTTAGAAGCAAGGTCTAGAAGAAATAATATTATTATAAGAGGAATCCCTGAAAACATTCAGTATGCAGAGCTAATACCAGCCATAACACAAATATTTGAAATCCTGTTAAATGATGCTGATGGGGTGAAACAGATTGTAATAGAAAGGGCACACAGAGCGCTGAGAGAGGTACAAGCTTCTACTATGCCTAGACCTGTATATGTTAAGATATTGAACTTTCAAGATGTTAGCAAAATACTGTTTACTGCAAAAAATGGTGGCTATGTTATGTGGAAAAATGTTAAAATATTTCTGGCTCAAGATTTACCATTACAAGTAAGGCAGGCTAGACAGTCTTTATCTGCTTACTGTAAATTTCTGATTGATAAACAAATTAAATTCCAGATGAAATACCCCAATATGCTTACATTTATGGTGGATGGCGCTAAATATTCTGTTTCCAATAAAAATCAGGCAAAATAAGTGTTTCTGAAAGTTTTTGAAGTTCTACCTGCATCAGAGGGCTGAAAAGAACTTCCATTGAGACTGGCATGTTCCTGTAGTCAGATCCAGCATGCATTTTACCTCAAGGCTTTTCTAATCCTTTGTTTCTTCACTAAACTGTTCAGGCCTCTGAAAAAGCAATAAAACTGTTTGTTTATGCTAATCTGAGGGTCTGCTGTCTGGTTTCCAGACTTTTATGACCTCCAAGGTCTATTTCCATTGTGTGGTAAACAGGAAATGCCTGGATTTCAACTGAGAGTGTCGATTTGGATGTAACACTTCCTGTGGTCCTGCTGTGAAAGAGGTCCCCCGTCGTGAGTATTTCTGATGGTTTCCTGGCTTGAGAAGACAAAGAGAACTGAAAATATGTTAATGTTCTTTTTATAACGAAATAATATTACAGTATGTACTTAAAGCACATAATAACACGTACTTTTACTATTTTTTTCTTCTTTTATAGGTGTGAACCAAAATCGTTTTTTTACTATATGCAGTGAGTGGCAGGCAATGTGTAGGGTACAGATTTAAAATGTAGGATGCATTTTTTTTTTTTCTCTCTCTCCTCTCTTCTGTAAAAGTTTATGTACATAATGATTGCAACAAAACAGATACTTAAGGTAGGATAAAATAAGTACCCAATCTACTAAAACTTTCCTTTACACAGTAATAACCTTAGAAATGAGATTTGTTTAACTAATAGTTAAACCAAAGCTGTAGTTAAGTAGCGGTGTTTGGTAGGGAATGTGTAGTTTAGACTTTGATGTAGATATGCTAGAATATATAGGTTGTAAGTTTAGGAAATGTTTTAAATGTTATTACCTGAAGTTTTTCAATGTGTTGGTGTGTTTAACCTTATTTATATTTTCTCTTATACAAGACCTGTATAAATCCTGGTCCAGGGGTAAAGTGGGTAAGCACTGGTTAGGGACGGGATGTAGGAAATGCTTCCAGATTAGATATAGTGTACAGTCAATACATGTCAATTTGATAATTCCCCTCTTATATTGTTATTTGATACCAAGACCTGCGAATGTGGGAGTTGAACTCATGGAATGTTAAAGGGCTCCAGAACTTGAAGAAGAGAAAGCTGTTGCTACACATATTATTACAAGACAAAGCACTGTTTGTATTTCTGCAGGAAACACTTTTGATGAATGAACAATGGAATGATATTAGAAAAAAGAACTGGATTAGAGAGCTAGTGACATCAGAAGGTAAGACAAACAGTGCGGGAGTGGCTATAATTATCAAAACCCAATACAAAGATAGGATTTTAGGCTCCAAAGTGGATCCAAATGGGCGATGGTGTTATGTGATTTTATCGGATAATGCATTTGATAAACCTATCCTACTTTTGAATATATATGCCCCATGTAATGATCAACACAGTTTTATAGCATCATTATATCCAATATTAACACAATATGATGGTTATTATTTTGTTGTGGGTGGGGACTGGAATACCTATCAAAATCCAAAGTTGGATAGGTCTTGTCCACAAAGAGCATTTAATAAGCAGGCCAGGATAGCATTAAATGATTTTAAGGAAGATTTTCAATTATATGACCCCTTTTCTTATTCACAAGATATTAATAATGCAAATAAATACACGTTCTATTCACCATGCCACAAAATGTGGGCTAGAATAGATTACTTTTTGATATCTAAAGCACTAACGAATTTAGAACCAGTGGTGGTTATACATACTCGTCATCTATCAGATCACTCAAAAATTTCGTTAAAATTTTCTAAAGATTTAAAAGACACAAGAAGGCATAGGGGTTATAATTGGTCACTCAACCCAAATCTTTTAAGTAAAAAAGAGATGGCAGACGGAATTATAAAATATTTGAAAGAATTTATAGATAGCTTGAAGCTCCAAAAACATACTCCTGACACTGAATGGGCGACAGCTAAAGCTCAAATTAGAGGATTTCTTATACAAAAAGCCTCATATTATAAGAAAATTCATAATAGTGATATTCAAAAACTAGAAATAAGAATAAAACAACTTGATAATGAGCTGATTCAGAATTTTAACGCTCAAACTGAGGAGGAAATGTTGAAGCTTCAAAGGGATCTCTCTTTGCTTCATAATAATAAATTAACACTTCAAGAACATAGGTGTTTAGTGAAATATGCTAATGTTCAAATACCATCAAAAGGCACTGGCAAGGATTATAAATCAATCAAAAACAACTGGATATATTTTGGAAATACAGTATAACGACACAATATATTCTAAAACTGAGGATATTGTTGATGTTTTTGGGAAAATCTATACTAAGGTGTATGAGGGGCAAACTGATAGGTCTCTACATAACCAGAATAAAAGTTTTCTGCAAAAAATTAACTTTCCAGAATTAGAAGAGAGCCTGCAAAGTGACCTGATTAAACCTATTTCTAAAGAAGAAATAGTATATACAATTCAACATATGAAAGCACATAAGTCGCCAGGGCCTGATGGTATTACAGCTGAATTTAACAAAGAGTTTGCTGATAAGTTTGGGACAAGAATTGTCTCATGTATTTAATTATATAACTAAAAATAAAATTAGTGACCCCCACCTCAATGCGTCAAAAACAATTTTCATACATAAAACCAATTCAGATCCCCTTAACCCAGATAATTACAGACCAATAGCACTAATGAATGTGGATATGAAAATTTTAACATCAATTATAGCATCGAGACTAAAGAAGGTTTTGATGTATCTAATTTCTAAGGAACAAGCTGGATTTATGGCAACTAGACAAACTAGCGATAACACACTTACACTGCATAATATGATGACGTATGCTAAACAAAACAACTTTAATATCTATGCTCTTACAATAGATGCCCAGAAAGCATTTGATAGAGTAGACATAAATTTTTTGTTTGATGTGTTACCCTATTTTAACTTGCCCCAAGAATTCATTCGGATACTACAAATATTATATAGTAATCCATACACTACACTATACATCAATAGGACTTATTCTAACAGAATACAGATTAAAAATGGTACTCGTCAGGGTTGTCCCATGTCCCCCTTATTGTTTAACCTATATCTAGAGCCCCTATTTTTATATATCAAGCAAAATTTGTATCATAATGCACCAATAATTTATAGGAATAAAATATTAATGTCAGCATTCGCCGATTATCTTATTTATTGTACAACCCCAATTTCAGACAGTGAAAAGATATTAAAGCTCATAAATGAATTTTTGGTAGTTTCTAATTATAAAATTAACTTGCAGAAAATGAATATTTTCCCGTTAAGAACCCCAAAACCTTTTTCATTAATGGCCCTGATGGGGAAGTTAACATGTAAAGAAAATATTAAATATTTGGGTATCAACTTCTCTATGGATAATAAGGACTTTTATAACAATAATGTTAAACGAGTATGGGAACACATAATAGCTGATTGTGACAGATGGAAGAATTTAAAACTACCGGTATTAGCAAAAGTATCAATAGTGAAAATGAATATACTACCACGAATGTTATACATATTTAGGTCTGCCCAATTATCAATTTCAAAAACAGTTTTTAAACAAATGCATAAAGATCTAGCTAAATTTATCTGGAACCCAAAAGAACTAGAATATCTTATGAGAAATTAATGACCCCTAAAACAAGAGGGGGACTTGAGCTACCAAACTTTGAAGCATATTATTTGATTGTAAACGCTAATCGAATTTTAAGAATTGCTAATTATGATGTAACGAATACAAAATGGATACCAACTTGGGTGGTCTTGAATCAAGCATATTTTGGATAGGAAAATAAATCCTAAAGCATTACCCTTTATGGACAAAATTAGTCTGATAAAATATGGGGTCATGGACCACATAATAACCTGTGTCTCATCTTTGCAAACTTTATTTCAGTCCGTAGATTTATTGCAATATATGATGGTTCTTCAACCTTTCCACAGGAATCCTAATTTTAAACTAAATAATCAGCTGATCGATCTCAGCAAATTTCCATTAATAGTTAATCTGACTCTATTTGATTTTAATAAACTTGACCTATCGGCTTTACAAATTAGACAGGAAATGAATCTACCTAGAAGTTACATTGTTATAATGAGACAAGTTAAAGAACTTGCCTTGAGCTATTTTAGGAACTTTAAACCTGCAGCCGGATTTGTGGATAAGTGCTCTGAATTGTGGCAAGCTATCAAACAAGACACTAAATTTATAGCAACTGCATACAAATTAATTAAGGATTTGAAATTTCAGGACAAAATTTTGCTTTCAGAGTATTGGGTAAACAAAGTAACAGTAACAGACAATCAGATATTAAAAGTAATTGATATAACTAGGAAATCAGTTTCTTTTCAAAAACTGACGTACACGCAATTAATGATTTGGAACAATGCATATTACACACATCTTAGATTACATAAATTTAACCCTAGGAATTTTCCAATTTGTCCATACTGAGCAGATCAAACAGCGGATCTTCTTCATATGCTCTGGAGTTGTAAATGCGTATATAAACTTTGGAACTCTCTTAAAGTACAACTGCAAAAGATGGGTTATCAAAGTTCTACACTGTCATGGGAATTTATGATTCTACACATTCCTCCAAGAGAACTTTCCAGATCGCAAACTATTATTTGTATGAATATTTTTTTGCTGATGAAACTCTATATAGCCACAAATTGGCTA
The DNA here is from genome assembly GCF_019279795.1 of Protopterus annectens. NCBI lineage: Eukaryota > Metazoa > Chordata > Ceratodontiformes > Protopteridae > Protopterus > Protopterus annectens. The sequence continues at coordinate 1,564,555,651 of NC_056732.1, forward strand.
GAACCACATAAGACATCATGGAATAATTTTAAGCTTGTGGCTATAAAACATATACTAGCACATAAATTACTTCTGAAACAAACTAACAAAAATATTAATAACCCAAAAATATGGGAAGAGGTCTTCAATAATATATTAGCATGATACTGATTTTAGGAATATATTAAATGTAGGAAGCATTTCATGTAGATATTGTATAAATGGTTTGTAGTAGTTATAGTGTATTATGTGTGTGATGTTTATTGTATTTTTGTAATGTTTTTGGAAAATATATTTCAATAAAAATTTATTATGGAAAAAAAAAAGAAATTAACTAAACATTGCTTATGCAAAAATGGATGTACAGTTGTTGGACATTTTATTTCAAGGACAGATTGAATTGGAGGAGTATGATTTTTCTGTATAACAAGTGGCCCATGGTAGCAGGTATATTCGGGATTCCTAAAATCCATAAGGATATACAAAACCCTCCCCTTAGACCTATTGTGGATGGTAATAGGTGCAAAACCTATTACTTTGCCAAATTTGCTGATCATTGGATAAAACCTTCAGTGGGGAGCCTTTCTCAGATTTGTAAGTACTCATAGGACTTTCTAATGAAATTGGGAAATGTTCCCTTTCAGAGTAACTATGTGTTGGTTACTATTGATGTATATGACCTTTATTCAGTTATTCACCATGATACAGACCTTATGTGGCTTGAAGATATTTTGGTGGAAGTTAGAATTTTGTCACAGGATCATATCAACACTATTTGCGCTCTTATGGGGATGATCCTGTCGAATAATTTTTTATTTTTTGAAGGACAATTGTTTAAGCAAATTAAAGGGGTTGCAATGGGGGCAGCTTGTGCCCCCAGTTTTGCAAATCTAGTGATGGGTTTTTGGGAAAAATATATTTTTGATTCTCCTTTTAATTCAGGATTTGCTTTTTACACTCGCATTCTGGACGATATTTTTATTGTCTGGAAGGATAATATGGATATGCTTAATCGCTTCCTGCAATATATTAATTCATCTACGCCCTTTTTGAGATTTGCACATTCCTATAGTGATGAGAGTATTTCTTTTCTGGATGTATCCATTACTAAAGATAGTGTAAGAAGGTGTTTTGTCTCTAATATTTTTCGTAAACCTACTTTCTCAAACAGTTACCTTCACTTTGATAGCTATCATCCTTATTACCAGAAGAAATCAGTGGTAAAAGGTCAACTGGTCAGATTGACCAGGATGATTTCTGAGAATGACTCTTTTGAGGATGAATGTGGGGTCCTATTGAATATGTTTATTAAACGGGGTATCCCTTGGATTTTTTGAGACCCATTTTTGAAGTAGTAACCATTAATAGAAAAAATGGTTTCTCTGTTCCCCTATTACATCTTAATGTTACGAGAGTTCAAGATAGTTATTAAGGCCAGAGATCTGGGTTCCATTGTACCTACTGAAGTGGTAGAATCCCAGAAGCTTAATGGCAAGAAGTTCAAGAGGGCTTTTATTTATACTTATTCTCTAGATAGTCCAAAAAAATTGTCCAAGCATTAAGACAGAATTTGTTATTGATTTCAGTTAACCCACAAATGTGTAAAATTTTGACTGATGGACCAACAGCTGTCTATAGGAAGGACCTCAGTTTTAAGCAACTGTTAAAGAAAGGAAATAAAGCTGATTTTAGTAAATGTGGGTCTAATGGACTACAAGGTATGTTTAAATGTGGTTGTTGTAACATGTGTCCTCGTATTATGGTAGGGGACAGTTTGTCCTGAATGGACAAACAATTTTTGTCAAGGGAATGTATAATTGTTGTACCAAATGGGTTGTTTATGCAGCTTGCTGTTTGCATTGTCCGGCCTATTATATAGGCAAAACTATTAGACGTATTAGGGTCAAGATCTACGAACATGAAAGGGTCCTTCTTAATAAGAAGGATATTAATGTATTGCATAAGCTTATTGAAAAATTCCCCGAACACAAATTTGGTTATTTTGTGATGGAAGAGCTTAGAAGAGATGAAAGGGGGAGAAGTGTAGAAAAACATTTGTTACTCAGGGAACTGAAATGGCAACTCGGGCTCGATTCTTATGTGGAGCCAGGGTTTAAATGATGCTTGTTCCATTGCTTTCATTTTACATCTTAGAAGTTTGGAATGTTAATTGTTCATGATAAATGTATTATTTAAATGTATTATTTTAATTTTATGGTATATACATAATACAACATACATTCTAGCTAATAGTATTTTTGTACATGTAGTTTTAGATATTTTTCATTTTAATTAATTCTAATTAGTTTTAATTGATCATGTGGCTTTTTTCATATTATTTAAACTGTTGATTGAGCTGTGCTTTCAGTTCTGATGATGTCCAAACTGATGAAAGGCTTAACTACAAGTTCATTTTACCACTGCTTAAGTTGGAATAATGTACTGCTTTTTCTCTGGTGTTTCAGCTTCTTGGCTTGGTTCCTGGTACATTTTCTATTACCAATCCTTATATCCAATTTGCATTTGAATATGGACAGGGATGAGCTTTGTTTTATTTGAATGGATAGCCTGTTCTGGAACAGTGGTAGCCTCTGCGATATATATCCATCTCTCCATAACATTCAGTTCCTGGGCTGAGTATTTCTGATGCCATTTGTCTTGATGATGTTCAGTAGGTCCATCTGTATTGGGTTGGAGGATGCCTTGTATGCCAGACATGTCACCTTTAAACACTCTGTAGGATACTGACTATAGTGATAAATCTTTGAGGTGGTCCATGCAAGACCTATTGTTTAGGGCTTGTATCCTTTTAGTAAAGGTATTCCAATTGTTGCATGGGTCTAGACAGATACATGCCAAAGTGGACATTATACAAAATGATTTACCTAATGAGGGCTTTGTAAAGTTTGATAATAACATCTATAGATCTAGTCACAATCAATTTGTTTATAAGCTGTGCAATATAGAAAGACTTTTTCTTATGACTCTGGGCACACATTGGTCAAAAGTTTGGTCACTGTACACACAAGTTCTCAAATGCCAAACAACTTGGTCAGTTCTCAAGGGCATTGTCAATTTGGCAATTCCCTGCAGTAGATTACTTCCCAAAGAATATAATGCATTTCATGGAGTTTCATTTCAATTCATGATTCTGAGACCAGTTATTGTTTGGGACAAACCTTCCTGCATGATGGTTAAGTCATTTGGGGATTTAATAACTGCTCCTAGCTTGCAGTCATCTGAAACTTAGTCGACCAAAACCCTTTGGTATTTCCTTTCACTTTTGAGATGTATATGCCAAACAGATAAAGCCTTAGCACCGAACCCTGGGGGACTCCATTGGTGACTGGTCTTTTCCCCTATTTTGATCTCCTGCATCCTGTGAGCAAGCATACATGCATGCATTCTTTGATTCACCTTTCTGGTTGTATTAACTTGATTGTATTAATTTATATTCCTTGTATAATAAAGCAATGAAACAAAATGTATGAACCAATAATGACAAAACTACCAATTTCAGAAAATTTCCACCATAAAAGGCCACTAAAACTTATGTCATTACAATCCACCAGTATCAGTAAATATGCAAAATCTCTGCAGAAGTAAATCATCTAAATAATTCCACATTAAAAGGATCTGTAACTAATGAATAGGTTGCTGCTAACAAACAATTTTATATGTCATTGTTTCATCTACAAATAAAGTGCCTGTTGCCCTTGAAGAATACGTTGCCTATGCTACATTAAAAAAATGATAAGCTAGTAATTTTGCAATGGGGGATGGATGGCAATCTGATAACAGAAACATAGTTACTAGGTAACTCCTCCAAAGGAGGACATTGATAGGATTGCAGCATCCACTCCCTTTAAAGAACAACACAGTACAATATCAGTGATCCATCTGCATACTGTGAGAGTAGAACCCACAGCCTGCTGCATCAAAAGTAAGTGTACTACCTGTTGTACTACTAACAATGCAAATGACTTGGCATAAGTAGCACTGAACTTCTCTTCCCCTGAAGCTCTCAACTCCTTGTAAAAATCCACTTGACACTCAACTAAATCTCTCAGCTTTGCAGCACAAGAAATCTGGAAAAACCCAAAATGTATTGGGGGGGGGGGGGGCAAAGGGCCAAAACCAGGGACACATTTTAAATATTGCTTGTATAATTTTAGAAAGTTGCTAAATGTTCTGTGTTACCATGTGTTTCCTGAAAGATAGGAAGACTGAAACGTAAAGGACTATCATTCTTTAGTGAATTCAATTCTCACTGATTTTCCAGAAAACCACAGATTTTAAGAGGAACAGACCAAAAGTATGAGCCAAATATTCTGTGAAAATCTGGACAGTTGAGAGCTATGGACTCATCTCCCTGAATTACAAGTGGTGGTATGGGTAGAGAATTCAGGCTCTTGTTTGAGCCTGAGTAACACTAGCCACCAGGTATACCTAGCTGGGGCATTTTACACACACACACACACACACACACACACACACACACACACACACACACACACACACACACACACAGGAGCAGCATAACTCCTGCAAATAAAAGAACAAAACTCTCCTTACTGGCATGACTCTGACCCTGGCAGCACCAACAGAGTAGCGGCAGCATAACTCCTGTACCACAGAGCAATAAGAGAACAAAAACAGCTAGTTTACCTTTTGCACATGAAACCATGTTAGCGTGAAAACTCCACTTCATTCATTTTTCTTGACGGGTCTTGCAGCTGTAAAAGTAGGGGGGCTTCCCCTCCCCCTGGCTCTATGGTTCAGACAAGTAATAGAAATAAGCCAGCAACTGGTGGACAGTTCGTAATGGTAGTTTATAAACTATTTCTATTACTTGACAATTCCTTTTGCCGTGCAACTCCTTACGCGCAGGGGACATCATTGAAGTCTATGGTTCAGACACCCATGACTTGGAGAAGTATTGGCCAAAAGATTTATAATAAGGCATGAGTAAAGTTACAATACCCTGCCATAGTCGAAGATGATATATTTATTTTTCTCAGAATTGGGATAAAGAAGATGCTGAAAATTCTTGACCATTACCATTATGTAATACAGATGCATTTTGGTGATGAACTGAACCATCTGACACAGGATACATTTGTTTAAGAACTTAAACCATTTAAGTATACCATTAAACTGCTGATCATTAGTCTTCATTATTGCTTCTAAATGCATGCATAAAAGGGTAATTGGGGAATAGGAGGAAGATGGCTCAAGCAGAATCTTGATATAACCTCAAAATAGCTATATCACTTCAGAAATTTGTAAGCTCTGCCACTCAAACAGATCAGCCATTAACATAACTCATAACTAATTCAGAGAAATTCAAATCATGTTATTGAACATCCTCTTTTCTCTAAGGTCTGATTCTTTTTAATCATTTTCCCCATTGTTATCAGATTCCATAGCTAGGTAGGAGACCCATTTTTCTATTTTTATGGGGAGGTGACCCTTTCTGTTTTTCATTTAGCTGCTATTAGCTCAGTAAATAAATAAATGATTATTATCAGAATTTCACAGAGGTGCTTGTGAAAATGAATTTTGTCTTGATGCATTCATTTTCTCAGCATAATGTTAATGTTCTGGTATAGATTTAGATGTCAAGTTAGGATGTATGCAGATATACTGGTTTATCAAAAAATAGTTTAAGGATTCAAGGCCTTTAATTAGATTTATTAGAAATCTTTGAGGCCTTTCCAGTTGAGCAATATGCTTAGGTTCATACATACCAAAGGATGGATTGTATTTAATGATGGGCCTCCTAATTTAAGAATACAGGGGTAAAATTACTTATTTGTCCTTTCAAGATATTCCATTGGTTAAATGGGACAGATGGAAGGATTTCCTCACTATAGTAGAAACTTGATGTTCAAATGAGAGAGAGAGAGAGAGAGAGAGAGAGAGACAGATGTCCACATAAGTACTGAAGTCTTTTATGACCATTTCTGTCTGAAGAGTAGTACCATTAATAACATATGAGGTGGGAGCAACTTTTTAGCAAAATGCTTGGACTTGCCTTGAGACTATTCTTAATGGACAGGTATACATGGCTAACATCAAAGCACCAATTACAAGATCTTGTTCTCCTTAGCTCATGCAAATAAGTTCACTGATGCTACATTGTGATTGGAAGTCAAAACCAAAGGAAAAAGGAAGTGACTAAAGCCTCATTATGATTGTTTTTTTTTCAATATTATTTAAACCATTGCTGGTTTTTACATTACACGATCTGAAGAAGGCATTTTATGCCAAAAGCACTCATCCTATTTTATTTGTTTTATCAATAAAAACTCATTTTCTTCTTAATCAAGTGGAACTTGCCCATTCTCTGCTGTGGTGACGTCTACAGGATTTTGCTTCTTCTGTTTTCCCAGCCTGAGATGCTTCAGTGTGAGTGGGATATATATTTTCATCCTCAAGGATTATCAAGAAAATGATTGGTAGTACAGAGTATGCGCTAGTGTTTTTACAAGCATATATGTAATACTGTGCACTCCTACCAGATGATTAATGAACTGTCCATTAACAATTTGTATATAGGTTCATTTGTATATATTATCATTTGTTAATTTCAATGTTTTCTGCATGTTTGTTGTAATAACTTTAAGAAAATGTATATGTTTTCTGTGCTTTTCCTCTTAGCCAGTGTCATGGCTGACAATGGGCAACATATTAGCCCTGTAGATAACAATCATAATTTACTTATTTGTTTATCAGAATTTCACAAAAGTGCTTGTAAAAATTAATTCTGCCTTATCCCTTTCATTTTCTGAGAAGCCATATATTTCTGATTGTACAGATAGGTTTATTTTATTTACAGCTACCAGAAGTCTTTAGGTATTATAGGATGAGTTTAGGGCTAACAATAGCAGTCTATATTAAAAACTGGGGAGACTCACATTTCTTGCCACAAATATACGGGCAGCTGATGGTAGGATATGGCAAATGAGAGGACTGTATTAGTTATATTACGACAGGAGAAGACAGAGTTTTCATTTTCTCTAAATCTGAGTCTTCCATTCCCTTGCCTGACGTACTAGCAGCAGCAACACACCGACTCACAATGGAGCTCTAAGATCATTTAAACAGTGAAGTTCTGTGGTACAATTTCTGCCTTTCCACACTGATTCTGCAGCTTTATTTGGAGTAGAGATTGCACTGGTTTGCTTTTCAGCTTTATTATCTTAATCTCTGACTTCTTGGGAATAGTATAAATGTGTAAAAAAACAGACAAATTAAAAAGCAGCAATGCTGAGAGACAATTTAACTCCATGCTAATTTAACACCATGCTATTTCCCACTAGCTAAATCAAGTTACAAGTACTGCTAAACAGAAAAAATTGTTATAGATTCCTTTTTAGACAGATGACAAAAAGGCCTGACTCCATTCAAGTAAGCTTAAAAAGAACCTAAAACACTTTATATACCACAGTGAGAAGCAGACCTCCACTTTTAGTGTTCAATGAACCAGGTGCCAAAATTTCATCTCGGGTCCCTAAGCACCCCTATAGTGCCTTTTTTTAGGTGGTGTTCAAAGACCAAATTACCACTGTAACAGCTGCAAACAAATGCAATCTGAGGGTCATACTGCTCAATGCTAGAAGTCTAAATCTCAAAATGCACTTGCTCAAAGCACTCCTTAAAATGGAGAACATAGACATTTGTGCTGTAACAGAGACCTGGTTCAAGGCAGCAGAAAGCACCCCTGCATTACCAGGCTGTAACTCATTCCACACCTTTTGGCGCCAGAACTTGGACTGAAGCTCCAAAGGCAGTGGTGTTTCCGTATTCATAAAGGATGTGCACACCTCCAGACTGGTAGACTAACATAACGCATCAGAGATACTTCCGGTGCAGCTAACATTGGGTAAGACAGCGATTCAGGTCATAGCCTGCTATAGGTCCCCAATCATGTCCCAAGACTCACACTCCACATTCCTAAGTACCCTGGAGAATATTAGGGTCCAACCTAACACTCTCTTACTAGGTGACTTTAACTACCCCTCCATTAACTGGGTAAACTACTCATGTACCAATACAAACATTTCCTGGAGTTCATTAATTCCAATGCCCTGGACCAACTCATTCTTACCCGCACTAGAGGTAGCAACATCCTTGACCTGGTCATTACTAATGTAGGCGACCGTTACTCTACACAAATAGTCAGCTCCTCCCTGGTTAGATTTGACCAGAAACTAATCACCATGGAAATCTTCATCCCCCTCCCCCCACACACAAAGTTAACCACCATGAAAAACTTCTCCAAAGCTAACTTTGGGCTCCTAAAACCAGAGATGGCTAACTTCAAGGCAGCCATGCAAATGGAGAATAGTTGTGTGACCGTAGAATCGTACACCAATGCACTGTACGAACACGTACACAAATGCATGGATCTCGCCATACCCAATAGAACCAATACACTCTCCTCCAAAAAAAGGAAGCCAATCTGGTGGTCCCCTGCCATAAGCAAACTCTACAACAGGAGGAGGAAACTGATGCTGAATAAGGTGAAGTCCCAAGACTGGAAAAACTCCCTTATCAGCCTCAACAAAAAGTTGAGATCTCTCATCAAATCCTCTAAAGCTAGCTATGAAAACAGAATTGCAGCAGATAGTAAAGCCAACCACAAGGCCTTCTATAGTTATGTAAAGAATCTCCGTGGCAATACCCAGATTTGCTCTTAGCTACTGCACAATGGTACCTCCTATACCAAGCCAACAGATATTGCCAGTATACTGGCCGACAGATCCAATGCTAACTTTACCCCCCCCCCCCCCCAAGGACCAATCACAATACCAGTAGATTGCCAGGCACCCAGTATTACTGCTGCACAGGTTAAAACAGCACTATCCAAGGCCATGAATACAGCTTCTATGGGACCTGACAATATCCCTGGTTGTGTTCTACATGAACTACAGAGTGAACTGGCACCTCATCTGTGTGTCCTGTTTAATCACAGCCTCACTTCAGGCTTTGTCCCTACTGAATGGTGCACTACTACAGTCATGCCTCTCCACAAAGGAGGAGTGACTACAGACCCTGGGAACTATCGCCCCATTAGCCTGACGAGTCTGATATGCAAAACTATGGAACGCATCATCATGGACCTAATAAACAAGGATATTGGGAATCTCCAAACTCTGGATCCCACACAGTTTGGTTTTGTGAAGGGTAGATCATGCCTGCTCAACTTGGTCGACTTCTTTGAGTCAGTCGCCAGAGCTGTGGATGAAGGCAAGGTGGTTCATACAGCCTACTTTGATCTGGCCAAGGCTTTTGATACTATTCCCCCACTCAGTAATCATAGAAAAACTCATTAAGCTTGGCATCAACCCCTATATCACTAGGTGGGCTGTAAACTGGCTCACCGATAGAACCCACAGTGTGAATGTAGCTGACTCCAAGTTAGACTGCTGACTAGTCATGAGCGAGTCTCACAGGGTTCGAACCTGGGTCCTCTCCTGTTTGGTATCTACTTCTCTGAAGTCCAGGCCAACACAAAGGGATTCTGGCTGACAAAGTTCACAGACGATTGCAAGTTGGGAGCTATTATTAACTTCCCAATTGATGTTGACATCCTAGAGAATGGCCTCACTGAGACCAACAACTGGTGTCAGAACCATGGCCTTAAACTCCATGCCAAAAAATGTGTCATCATCCCCTTTGGGAAAAACCCGGTTCCCATGAATTACCACATTGATGGTAGTCCACTGAACACAGAAGGCGTTATAAGAGATCTGGGTCCACAGGTTGACAGCAGCCTCTCTTTTGATCACCACATTGCCACTGTGGTCAGAAAGTCCTTCTATGTGGCACATCTCATTACTAAGGGTTTTGCATCCAGGAAGAAAGAGGTCATTGTCTCCCTCTACTCTTCCCTCATTAGGCCAATCATAAAGTACAATTCCCCATTTGGCATGTACCTTACTAGACACCTGCAACAACTGTAGAGGCTGCAAAGGTACCTCACAAAGAGGATCCTAGGCCTTAAACACTTGTCCTGTATGGACAGACTCAAAAAAACTCCAACTATTCTCTGTTTCATATCGCCTATTTAGAGGCGATCTCTGCTTGACTTACAAAGCCATGTCTGACCCTGCTCTGTTAGAAGTGCTACATCTAAAGAAATCCCAATCCCTCTACACCACACACTCCAGAGACCTCAGCCTCATTACCACAATTAACAGAACATGCTGGAGGAGCAGGTTCATAACCCAAAGACTGCCCATGCTATGGAACAGACTTCCCATACATGTCAAGCAGAGCACCTCGCTGACCCTCTTCAAGAGAAATCTTGATGAATGGATGGGAAACAGAAATTTCACACCACAGGGATAACTTCAGTAGCTCTACTCAACAGAGGCACTAAGGCAACTAAGGTTGGGTGGCACTATGCCAGGGTAATCCTGTGACTAGGCTTGTAAAGGTCCCAGGACCATTAGCCTAGTACATACCTATGAACCTATGAAGCAGATACTAGGAAACACTCTATGATCTTCTTTCCCATTTAAGGCCTCTGATTGAGAAGTGCAACCAAAAGATCTTTTAAAGGGTCTATATTATAAGATTGGTTGAAAATATCAAACAACATATTGTCGACACCATATGGTCGATGTCTTCAAACGTCGACCTTATAAAAACATAAAAAAAAAGAAAAGAAAAAAGTACCCTAATGGGTTTAGGCAGGGGGGCTACCCCCCACACCCCCTGCTACTTAAATATACCAACTCCAAGACCACACTACATTGCAGTAAACGGAAATCTCCCTTTACAGAGATTTCCATTTACATGCTCAAAATTCTGAGCGTTCGATATTCTCATGGCGACAATGTCACATTCGACATTATTGGCTTTCGAGAATATAATATAGACCCCTTTTAAATTAACTCCCTGAGAAATGAGCCTTTCCCTAAAATTCCAAAACTAATTTACCGCCATGAGGTGTGAACTTAAAAATGGTTAGACATTCCACTCTTGTTTAAATGTAGACATACAGCATTAAACAGAAAGGGAAGGAGGTTGGCTTAATGGTTAAGGTGTTTACCATACAGATGTAAGGTGCAGAGTTTGAAACTCACATGGGGCAATTGGCTAGGCTTAAAATGGCCCACAAGGCAGTTAGCTTAGTATGAACCTATGAATCAATTGAAGCTGGTTAAATGCAGTTAAGTGTCTTGCAATCATTCCTGCCTTTTTAATAATCAATTTGGAGCCATAACTGAGTATCATCTGTAGACATCAGTGCTTTCCTAGTATGAAACTCTGAGGGCTGTATGTCTGAGACCGACCCTTTCATGTAACCAGCATCTAATCAGCTGACTGCAGTAACAGAGTAGTCTGAATCTCTTTTGTAAATAAATACAAATGTAGTTAAATAGTCCATTTCTAGGTCCAAAACCCACATGTGGAGAATTTCAAGAGAGAAGGTGAAAGAGAGACACACACACGTGATAAAATAATACATGAAGTGGTACTGCTGGTTTCCCTGTGTTTTGTCATGACATTCGGCAAAGAGTCATAGTTGATTGATTTTTTCCAGGCTTGAGCAGTGTAACACACCATGAAAAAAATAAAAAAATATAATCTGAAGTAGGAGATTCATTTGTCTGCAACCTGTGGGTTATGGATCCGACATCGGATCCGAACCGGCATGGTTTACCAGCTATGGATCCAAGCTCTCAGCTCCTCCCCTCACCCATAATGCCCTGCTCTCCCTACATGACCTCAGATCTTGTTTGCCGCGCTGGTGACCAGATTTGTGTTCCTAAGCTCTTCAGCTAAGTGCTCTTTTTTCAAGTATTTAGAGTGTTAAAATTGTATTTTTGTGTGAAAGTTGTGTGAAAGTTTAGGTTTCCCTATTACTTAATTATACTTTCTAGTGTTTTAAATTTAATTTTACTTTCCCTCCCCTCGCTGGTAGCGTAGCGTGTGTTTGGGCCTGTAGTGTGCTTTAGTTACTTTGCTTTTACCCTTAGTTTAAGTAACTTTTTTGTACTTTGGGATGTCTGAACAACCCAAAGCTGTGTTCTCTAAGTGCTCCGAGTGTGGCCATAAGCTTTCCCCGGCTGATGGCCACACCCGGTTTTGTAGATGCCTTGGGGTTGAACACCTCACTTCTGGATGTTCCATTTGTGCAGGGTTCAACCCCAGGGCATTGAAGGAGCGGAGGTCCAAGCTTGTCTTGCCGGGTCTTTTGCCACCTGACTCGGCTCCGGCCTCCGCTCCTTCGGGGGTAACCGTTTCTTCGGTTGTCTCCTCTCCGGCTCCCCCTCCTCCTCCTGGGACTCAACCTCCCTGTAGTGGTTCAGAGGAGAGGGAAGCTAGAAAGAAGGACCGGAGGGAGAAGCACCATAAGCGGCGGGCCGAGACCTCTGTTTCAGCCCCGCCAGCCAAGCGGGCTTCTCCTCCGGCCTCCTTGTCTGCTGGTTCTCCCCCTCCTCGGCTCCGGTCACCTGTGTATTTTTCACCGAGACCTGAGGAGGAGGAGACCCGATCTCCGTCGAGGCTACCCAGGAGGCACTCTAGGCCTACCTCGGTAGCCTCGTCGAGATCGACCTACAGCCTGTCAGACGCTGATCTGGACCGGATGATGAGAAGGTTCATCCAGGCCCAGATGCAGATGGGAGTGCTCTTGCCTCCCCCCCATCTGGGGGGGAGCTCGATCCCTTTCTTTAAGCCAATTGCTCCTTCTCCGACCCGCTACCCGGGTTCGGAGCAGTTGGAGTCGAGCAGCTTCGGAGCCGGGGGTGGGTCGGCGCTGATAGTACTTGGTACTTCGGATCCGACCCTGCCCTCGAATGCTTCGGATCCGACCTCTCGGAGCCTGGATACGAGCTTCGGATCCGGGGGGATCAGTGCTCCTTCGGCGCCGTCTGTGTCGGAGCGCACTGTCCCTTCGGATCCGGAAGCGGCGCCGGCTCCGATCCACTCCTCGGATCCGAGGGGGAGCCGATTGTCGGATCCTTTGGTCGAGGTCGGCTCCCCTTCGGCTTTTGATGTAGTGGAGAGGGCCCTGTTGAGGGTCTCCGGACCCCCGGCACTTGCTTCGGCTCCGTCCCGCACTCCATCTGTACTGGGTCAGGCTTCCACCATCCGGCCCTTGGGACAGCCCGCTCCTTTGCCCCAAGCTGTTCCCCTGGAACAGGTCACTGTTTGCGAGGAGTCCTCTGACAGCCCCCCGGAGGATATTCCCCGCAAACATACGTGCAAAAGGAGGCACATTGACTCCCCCGAGTCTCTCACAGAAGACACGGACTTGGAGGAAGGGGAAGGCTCCCCAAGATCACCCCGAGGATGTCTCATTTGGAGACATCATGGAAATGCTCCGCATAAGGGGTGGTCTGCCCGCAAGTCTTCCTCGGACGAGTCCGTGTTCTTGGAGGCATTTGAAGCGGGCCCGTCTACCTCTTGGGTGTCCCCTCCTGCCGACCCCCTGGTGGACCTCATTACCACCAGGGCGTGGAAGGAACCGGACACGTGGAGCCAATCCCAAAAAGGCCCGACCATATCCTCAGTCTCCCGGCTGACCGTGCCCATTGGAGTAAGGGGCCTCTGGTAGATGCCATGTTGATGGCGGCGGCCACCAAGAGGGAACTTGCTCAGGAGAGTCCCTCAGTCCATCCCCCGAGCAAGGAGTCTCGGATGATGGACCGCTTGGGGAAGCGGATGTTTAGTTCAGCGACCTTCTCTGTGAGGGCACTGAACTACCTGGCACATGTGATTAGGATGCAGCGCGATCTTATAAAAGAATACGCTGCATCCCCCCCAGAGTCCATGTCGGAGGAGGACAAAGTGCTGCACTCCACCCGCATGGCCACTCTCAGGTCCGTCACTAATACCTCTATGCGGTTACTGTCCCATGCTACGGAAGGTGCCGCTAGAGCCGCAGGGGCAGGCCTAGTTACTAGACGTCAGGCCTGGCTCCGTCATTGCGATTTCTCGGAGCCCTTCAAGGCGTCATTTGCGAACGCCCCTTTCGATGGTTCTGCCCTCTTTGGCAAAACTGTTCGCGACACTTTGACTCAGAGCGAGAAGGACGGGAAGACGCTGTCTGCCATCGGAATCCGCTTCTCTGCACCCCAGAGGCCCTATTCTAGGAACCAAAAGGGTCAGAAGAAGATGTGGTTCCGGAAGTCGCAGCAATCCCAGCCTGCTCCGGGCAACCAGTCCTTCCGTGGCAGAGGAGGACAGTGAGGACGCCACCCTAGGGGCAGAGGGGCTCCCAGGAACTTTGGGTCCAGAGAACCCTTCTCTGAACGGCCCGCGCAGCAGCCCTGAGGGGTTGCCCGGCTGCTCCACTCTGGAGGCAGTCGGGGGACGTTTTTCGGAGCACCTAGCGGCATGGGAGTCCATAACATCAGACCGCTGGGTTCTCCAGATCATATCCAGAGGATACCATATCCCCTTTCTTCACTTGCCAAAATTGAAGTCCCTCCCAGACGTTCCACCCGGTCAGTGGGAGGCCGCTTTGGCAGAAATTGGCCATCTGCTAAAGAAAAGAGCCATCCAGCCTGTCCCCCCAGACCAGATCGGATTAGGGTTCTACTCCAGGTTCTTTTTAGTGCCAAAAAAGACGGGGGATCTAAGACCAATTTTAGACCTTTCTCTCTTGAACCTGGCAGTTCCCAAGGAGAAATTCCGAATGGTTACATTGCAGTCTATTCTCCCCCTTCTGGGAGAAAACCACTGGATGTGCTCCATAGACCTCAAGGATGCGTACTACCACATTTTAATGGACAGGCGCTCCAGGAGGTTTCTCCGCTTCCGGCTGGGAGCCAGTCACTACCAATTCCGGGTCCTTCCCTTTGGTCTCACCACAGCCCCCAGGGTGTTCACCAAAGTATTAGCAGTGGTAGCGGCCCACCTGAGGCTTCAGGGGGTGCAGGTCTTTCCTTACCTGGATGACTGGCTTCTCACCGCCCCAACAAGGCATCTACTTCTCTTGGCGCGAGACTCCTTTCTCCATCTTGCTCTACGCCTGGGCATCACGATAAACACAAAAAAATCCAACCTAGCACCCACTCGGATCATAGATTTTATAGGTGCCAGGTTAGACACGAGGAGATTGAGAGCCTTCCTCACAGCGGACAGAGTGCAAAGCCTACAGTTCCAGGTGCGGGCCATTCTCCACTCAAACTCAGTTCCGGCGGAGTTGGTCCTGAGGGCCCTAGGGTCCATGGCGGCAGCGATTCTAGGGTCCATGGCGGCAGCGATTGCGCTTCTTCCTCTCGCCAGGTTCAATATGCGTGTCCTTCAATGGACACTCATGGTTCAGTGGTCGTATCTTGCTCTTCCTATGCATCATCCCATTGCGATCAGCAAAGCGTGCAGGCGGTCCCTCCTGTGGTGGCTACACTCTCCAGATCTCCATGGAGGCCGCCCCTTTTGTGCCTCTCCCCCTCTTACCACGGTGACCACGGACACCTCCCCCCTCGGGTGGGGTGGGGGGCATTTTGCAGGCCGGACGGTCCAAGGCACGTGGGACGATTCAGAGACCTTGCTGCATATCAATGTTCTAGAGATGAGAGCAGTGCTCTTAGCGTTGCTAGCACTTCAGGCCTTTCTTCCCTTGGGAACAATTGCGATTCAATCGGACAACATGTCTGTTGTCTGGTATATCAACAAACAGGGAGGAACCAGGTCTTACCCCCTTTGTCGAGAAGCCATGAGAGTGTGGGAATGGGCAGTCTCCACCAACCGCTTTCTCATAGCAATGCATATTCCGGGTCGGTCCAACATCCTGGCGGACAAACTCAGTCGCACCATCCTCACCTCCTACGAGTGGTCTCTCAATACTCAGGTAGCGGAACGCATCTTCGCACAGTGGGGAACTCCTTGTTGCGATCTTTTTGCGTCTCCCTCAAACACCAAATGCGACAGTTTTTTCGCCCTGATACCTCCCCCCGGAGGTTCCCCAAGAGACGCTCTGGTGCATGCTTGGCCACCCGGTCTTCTTTATGCTTATCCCCCCTTGCCTCTGATGCTCCAAGTTCTTCAGAAAGCCTCTCGGTTGGGGTGCAGAATGATCCTCATTGCTCCTTTTTGGCCTCGACAGATCTGGTTCCCCTTCCTAAGGTCTCACTCAGTGAATCCTCCTTGGATTCTAGATCCCATTCCGGATCTGATTTCTCATCCATCCCACTTACCTCCTCCGAACCTGGACAACCTCAAGCTGACCGCTTGGCTGCTCCAGTTCCACTCCTGATCAGGACTCCCGGTATTTCGTCCCTGTTAAGGCCATCCTGGTGGCAGCTCATAAGCCATCCACTAGGAAAGTCTACCATAGCAAATGGAAACGGTTCTCTTTGTGGGCGGAACGGCAAGGCCTGAACCCCTTCACTGTTCCTCTCCCTTTGGTGCTTGACTTCTTAACCACTCTTTTTAATGATGGTGCCAGCAGTTCCACGGTCAAAGTACAACTTGCAGCAATTTCTCATTATCACATTGGTCATGACTCCAGTCCACTGATGTCTGCCAAATTGTGTAAGATTTTCCTTAAAGGTACTTTTCTTCTCAGGCCCCCTATAAAGCAAGCGGTTCCTCCTTGGGACCTTTCCTTAGTTCTTCAGGCCTTGACCGCCCCCCCTTCGAACCGGCGGCTACGGTAGATCTGAAATTATTATCTTTCAAGACCGCCTTCTTAGTAGCCATTACCTCAGCCAAGAGAGTCTCAGAGCTTCAAGCATTATCAGCTAAACCTCCGTACTTGATCTTTCATCCGGACCGTATTTTCCTCAGGACCAGTCCGTCCTTTCTTCCTAAGGTAGCTTCTGAAGCAAACATTAATCAATCCATTAACCTCCCTGTTTTTTTCCCTAAATTTCAAAACAAGGGTGAGTACAAGCTTCACACCTTAGATGTTCACAGGCAACTTAGATTTTATCTAAACAGGACTGCTGGTCATAGGCAATCCGACCAGTTGTTCATTTCCTTTGCTAAATTTAATTTGGGCAAGCCAATTTCCAAAGTCTCATTATCTCGCTGGATTTCACAATGTATTTTACTAGCTTATCAAGCTTCAGGAAGGCCCGCACCGGAGGGTGTACATGCCCATTCAACCAGGTCAGTCTCTACTTCGGCAGCTTTTAAGGCTAGGATTCCTCTAGATGATATTTGTGCAGCAGCCACGTGGGCTTCATCTCATACCTTTATTTCCCACTACAAGTTGGATCTTGCATCTAGGGGTAGAGCATCCTTTGGCTCCGCGGTGCTCCGGAATATCCTTCCATGACGGCCGCCCAAGATTCAGGTAGCTGGGGACTCTGTCCCACAGGTTGCAGACAAATGAATATCCTACTTCAGATTTAGAAGTTATGTACTCACCATAACGTTCCATCTGAGTAGGTGTATTCATTTGTCTGCAACCATCCCGCCCTCCGATCCCCCGGGCCTTTCAGTTTCCTGCATATGTTGTGTTACCCTCTTCAGGGTGTTTATGCTGTTGGCAAACTCGATCTGAGGTCATGTAGGGAGAGCAGGGCATTATGGGTGAGGGGAGGAGCTGAGAGCTTGGATCCATAGCTGGTAAACCATGCCGGTTCGGATCCGATGTCGGATCCATAACCCACAGGTTGCAGACAAATTAATACACCTACTCAGATGGAACGTTATGGTGAGTACATAACTTCTAATTTTTTTACAGTGTGCAAGCCCCCATGTTCCCTCTTACTTATATACCAACTTCATGCTCAGACTGCAGTGGTGACCAGTAAAGAAAAAAAAAACACTTGAAGTTCACTTCCAGCTCGCACACACCAAATAACTATGACAAAATGAACCATAATATAAAACGTTCACAGAAAAGTCATTCAGATGAATAGGTTAGGTACATACCTCTTAACTCTCCAGATTTTTATCCTGTTCCTCATAAAATTTGTGGTTTTCTGGCAAATCACTGAGGATTAAAATCACTATAATATTTATTTGCATTTGTTTACAGGGATAGTCCACTGGGCCATTAAGAGCCAATTTTCAGTACAGGTCTATGGAGAAAAGCTCCCCAATGACATGAACATAGAGGTGTATATATACGGTGTGAATAAATTTCAAGAGTATATACAACAAAGGCAAAACAGTTAACAATTAATGGTAAAACAAAAATTGACAGAGAACAATTAACATTACATAAATCTTTCTGGCACTAGAATAGTGAGGTTTTCACCTGACATTATTAGATAGTAGATATGAAAACATCAGTGTCATAATAATGACATACATTTAGGTTTCAAACTTCATATCTTTCAGGAAATGCATGTTAACATAGATACTGTTATTCTAGTAACTTTCTAATTTTCTAATAATATTTAAAATATGTCCCTATTTTTGCCCCCCCCCCCAATTATTTTAGCCTTTGTTTAGATTTCTTGCAGTAAGAAGTCAAGAGGTATGGCTAAGTATACTGTTGCTTGCTGCTTTGCAGAACTAAAAATAGGGACATAGAAGAACAGAGACGATTTCCTTCCCTAAATCTGCTCTTACAGGACCAGTGCATAGTAAGTTGTAATGCTGAGTGTGCACATGTAGTAATCCTAATCATTTTCTGTCGGTGACTGCAGTGGTAAAAATGAGCCTTTATGACAAGAGTATTTTTAACTACATAATTATTTAATGTAGTATGCTTTTGCATTGTCCAGCTGGATGCACTGATTTCAGGAAGTCATTCAGGTGATCATGTATGGTATCAACAAATGTAGCCATGTAACTTAAAGACTGACACATCCCAATGCAACAGAAACTGAAAGATATTCAAGCACTGGGTACCAGAACATCACCATTAACAGGTGAACAGATGCATATAGAAATAGGAAACAAAATGTAATCTAACAAGAGGAAGGAGCTAATAGAAGCTTGAGAACAGGATATTGGATGAAATTGTGCCACAAATAGCCCTTATCTGAGGTTACTACCCGCTACACCAGCAGAGTGCATAGGAATGAGTCTCTTGCAGGTGGGCAAACCTCAAAAATAAACAGAAGACAGGGAAGCAGGAAGATGAGCTATTCTTGACAGCCTTACTCAATCCCACCTATACAACCTCAACTTACATTAATAAATCTCACCTACCTAGCTCTCTTCTTGACTGGATATTGGTCTCCCACCCTCAAAACTATCATAACTCCCAAACCCTTCCAAATGCCCTCAGTGACCACTGCCCTATAACAGTTACCAGACATACTTCCCACCTTGCAAAACCTAATTTATTACCACCCGCTCACTTTCTCATTTCTGTCCTAACTCCTTTATTCACCAACTCTCCAAAATTAACTGGTCTTATCTCACCACTCTTCCTTTAGATAAGCTGTCCACTCCTTCAACACTACATTCCTAAACAATCTTAACTCCCTTGCTCCTCTTCACACAATTAGAATCAAATCTAATACTGCTCCCTGTCTCACTAAATCTAGCAGAACCCTCATGAAAGACCAGGATAGGATTTGGAAAATGTGGACTAAAACTAGGACCCCTTCTCTTCTTCAGAAATATAAAGAACTCAGAAATAAAATAAAAATAATCGTCCATTATGACAAAATGAACTTCTATGCCAATTCTCCCTCTACTCTTAAGTCAGACTCAAAGAAATTCTAGAGGTCTAGTAAACACTCTTCATCTAGGAAACCCTTCCTCTCCTAACCCATGTCCCAATGCAACACCTGAAGACATAGCCAACTAACAATCATTTTATAAACTCAGTAACCTCCATAATAAATTCTCTCCCCCAGAAACAACACTAGCACCCCCACAAACTCTATACCTCTTTCAAACCCTCCTAACTCCTCCTCTCTAAAAGCAGTATCAACTAACTATGTAAAGTCATTACTCTCTAAACTTAAACCTTGCTCCCCATCTGTTGACAAGCTACTCTCTTACTTCCTGCAGATTGCCTCTGAACCTCTTGCCTATCCTGTATCCATCTTAATCAACCGATCCATTTCTGAATCCTAAGTCCCACTGTATGGAAGAATTTCTTTACTCTAACCATTCACAAAGGGGGAAACTCCTCAGACAAATCCAACTTCAGACTGATTGCCATACTCTCTCCACTCTCAAAAATCCTAGAGAAATGCATTCACAATCAGGTAATGCATTACCTTCACCAGGAAAACCTTCTCACACCCACACAGCATGGTTTCCGTCCCAAGCATAGTACAACTACTGCACTCATATCATTCATAAACATAGTCTCCCTAGCTCGTGATAACAATAAACTTCTCTCATGCCTATTCCTTGACCTTTCTAAAGGCTTTGACACTGTCTCTCACCCACTCCTTCTAGATAAACTCACTAACTTACATTTCTCTCCCCCTACTATCTCCTGATTCTCCAGCTATCTCTCTACCTGCCAGCAATCCGTTAAATGGCTCTCTGCAGTATCCTCCCCTCTCACTGTACAAATGGGAGTCCCCCAAGGATCCTTACTTGGACCACTACTCTAATATTTTCACCAACTTGCTCTACTCCTCTTGTCCCCAGTCATCTCTTGTGCAGTATGCTGATGACTCAAATGTTATAAGCATTGCTGACAACCCAAACGACCTTCACTCAACTACCCAGGCATCCTTCCACATCATTGAGACTTGGCTTAGTGATAATAAAGTAATACTTAATCCAAAAAAAACTAAGCTCCTACTCTTCCTCCCTAAAAACATCACCACACTCAAAAGTACATTTACCATCTTATCCTACAACAACACTATCATCTCAGCTGAATCTAGTACTAAATTGCTAGGTGTTACAATAGATGATCAGCTTACGTTTGATCTCCATATTACTAACTCTGTAAAAAGAACTCATCAGAAACTTGGACACCTTTTCCGTAGCAAGAAATACTTAACTAATACTGCCCGAATAACTCTCTCCCAGGCTTTATTACTCCCAACACTCCTGTACAGCTGCCACATATTCACAAACCTAAGTGCTACACTTATTTCCAAGCTTGAAACTACCTATAATAAGATCACCAGATTTGCAGCTAACCAAACCTACAAGTCACACCACTGCTTAGCACTACAGCAACTAGACTGGCTGGAATTCCCTCAGCTGCTCCAAATATACCAACTACAAATCATCCACTCTATCCTCTATCTACCCTCCTTCTGCCCCATCCTCTCCACTATTATATCCAATTATTCACCTGCTAGGATGCTACACAGCTCAAATCAAGAATTATTAGACATCTACAAACCCAAAACCAAAATAGACTGCCTTCTCTATAACTATAACCCAGCTAAATCTTGGAATCAACTCCCCTTGGAAGTAAAATCCGTCCAGCATAGCAAAAGTTTCAAATTAGCCACAAGGAAATACCCAAAAACAAAGTGGTCTTGCCACTGCAACCAACCACCCTGAAACCACCATCCTTTCGCCACCTCACTCTTAATGTATCTCTGACACTATTCCCCTGCCTCTTCTACCTCTTACCTTCCTCCATCTCCAACCACTCTTAATTCTTACAGTCTTAGAACAACCTACCTGTCTAGTCGGTCTCCTATACTCTGCCTCCCCTACATCTCCTACTAGCCATTCTTCCTTTCTTGTTTCCAAACTCCTATACAACTAAATCCTACCAACTTTAAATAAGCATCTGCCTAACTATTAACTCATTTTGCTCTAAGCAGCTTAAATAATATTGTAACTAGACACATTTTCTTCTGCTAATTGTTTAAAACCTTGTTTGTAACAACTCGCATACTTGTCTGCCGATTGTTAATACTCTGTATAATTGAATTGCCCGAGGAGCTTTTTTTTCTCTCCAGGTCTCTGCTTGTAAAATCCTATAGCTGATTGTTACTACTATGTTACTAAAATCTGATAAATTGTTTTCTAGTCCTGAGGAGTTTTTCTCCCCAGGTCCCTGCTGAAAATGAGCCATAAGCTCAGCCAGACTAACCCGGTTAACAAATGTAAAATAAATAAAAATAAATAAATAAATGTAGACACCTTTAATGGAGATAAACTAAGTCTGGTTTATTATTTTTTTATTATTATATATACTAAACTTGTTGACTAGTACATAATTGCTTATTAATTACTGCTTGGTGTATAATTTATATTTACTGTTTTATAACTAATGGCTTGCAGTTCAGATTTCAGTGTTTTGGAAACCATTTGATTACAGAGTCACATGCAGATAGGCTTTGCGGATTAAATGTCTGACTTGTATGGCTAATCTACTAGTTGGCAACCATTCAATGGATGAGAACTCAGCAACTCAATATATATCAGTTACATATATCTATATATGGTTGGGTTCAAGGACACTGTAGTATTTTTTGTATGGTTGAACTCCTGATGAGATTAAATAAATGATCTGAGTGTAAACTGAGCTGGGACTACACAAAATGTAGGTGAAGCTTTTTTATGAAAGATTTGAAAGTAAAGTCTAATATAACTGCATTCAAAGGGCAGTGAGATACTCTGATTTTGCCATGCTGCAAGTACTAGATTTTCAAACAGTCATCTTGTAAATGCTGTAAAACTATAAATGACTTTTGAAACATCTAGTGCCCAAAGTATACTATGCCCCTTTAAAATCTATTAAATATTGGAGCTGAATGCCAAACTGAGACTGCTGCCTTCGGTTTTGTCCATTGACGTGAACTCTTCTTTAACACAGGGAATAATTAGGTATGCTCACATTCTCTACACTTTCTTATGGAGGACAACTTTTACTATTTAACGGGCAGTTAGCACAGAGGATTAAGGCTAAGAGCTGCTTAAAGACTGTTTCTTGTAGTCCAGGCTTTGATTCAATCAGCTTCCATTTGCCTACTGAGTGGCTGTGACTCACTTAACCTGACAATATTCTGGGCAAATTGGGCTAGGTTTCTCATTGGTACCCTGGACTATATGTCTAGTAACTACCTATGTACCTGTGCAATTTTGAAACTTATCTACTAGAACTGTGATTATTTTAATAAGCTTGTTTAAATGATAGATTTCCAATAATGTTAAGGTCACAGGCAATGATACTGGATTAAAGCTAAAATAGCATTATTTGTATTTTTGTTTTATGAGTCTACTAATGCCAGTTTGATTTAATTTACTTAACTTCTGAAGTGGACTTTATAGTAAGTTTAGTGAAGCGGTACTATGATAAAGCAAACTGTAAAGGTTTTCATAAGAGAAATATGGTAGCCTGAGTGAAATCTGAAATGGTCTTTCATAATAACATACAGAATGACGTATTAATCTGAAGTAAATGTCATTGTTTTTCCCTAAAAAAAAGGTAAATAAAACTGTGCTTGTTGCTTTCAGTAAGCATTGCAGGCAAGCTGAATCATGAAGAATATGCAGTTACGCTGAATGGAAAATGTGGTAGAGTTGTTAGGAGTGTGAAACTAGCTTCTCAAGTACTTAGAGGTTCGGGCTGCTTATAATGTTGTTCCAAGTCAGAAATGATGTATTACATTTTTTGGACTTTCTTGCAAAGGTATATAACTGTAAAATCTTTTCATTCATATTAATGAAAACATGAACTATGGCGTGGGATTCTTTTCAAGTAGAGAAAGAGATCATCAGCCAGTTTAATTACTGCTTTGCTCCTGAGTATATAAAAGAGAACTGCATTCTTGAAACATATCTCAAGCTGGAATTCATTTGCCTAAGAAACTATACAACCACAGTCCAAACTTCTAAGCCATAAACAGCTGCAACTCTAAATCTTTTTTAGCTACCAAGTAATATGTTGAGATGTGCCATACCTCTATTTAAAGTCATTAAATTGGTATTTCTTTGTCCAGGTGTAAAGCTGTTTATATACCTAATGTTATTGAGGGCATTGTTTAATTTATTTTAACTAAATACCTGGATTATTTTATCTAAATTCTTGGGCTGGTGGTTTATTTACTAGTATGTATGTATGCAAATCTTGTGACATCTTAACTCTTGGTTTCCAATCTTTTGTCAGAATGCAGATATTTAATAGCAATCTTATTTTAATGGGAAACAGAAATAGGGTACTACATGTCCCAGAAATATATGGTGGGTGGTGGCTGGTTAATAGTTAATAATCTGACTCCGGAGTGAAACCATGTACCTTCTCTGTGAGGTAAAGACCATAACCATTATGCCAGCCCACCCACATAGCATTACTGTAAAGACAAGGAAGGGTGTGTTAACACCCCCCCCCCCCCCCGAAAAAAGATCAGATGTGATCAGTATTCTACTGTGGTTAACAAATGAAAATAAAGTAAAATAAAAAAAAACTTGTATATCTGCTGGTATACATAACAGTCATGGACATATTTCAATTACTGATGAAGGGACAGGGCTGAATCTGAGGTGGAGTAAACCAGATTTCCTGTAAGAGACCCTGATTTCCTGACTTTTAGGAAAAAATCCTGATGGGTAGCAGTCCTATGGTCTGCAGCTACATATTGTAAAGCTTATGTATGTGGAAGAAGTTTGCTATTACCTAAGGCAATAGTGCATATTTACCATATGCTATTAAGCCCAATTGCCCCTCAGATATTTGGTGTTCAGAAGTGTGGATCATATGCCCATAACATCTGTCCATCACATATAAAATGGTGACAGTGGGTTCATTTATTTAACTGATATTTGTCTGAGTAAACTTAATTATCTGTTAACCTGGCTTTTATTTGTTAAAGTAGACCAGTGAAACCAGCTGCAGATTAAAGGCATAGCTGGGTGCTCAAAATGCCAGATAAACAAGCAGCATGGCCAGCAGACTAAACAACATTCACCACATACTACATGCAAATTCAAATTACTACGAGTGTGTGTCATAGGAAGAAAGACCAAGATGTATAGGAGAGTACAGAAGAGACAAACAAGATCTGGGAACAAATAATTTAGTAGGTGAACAAATAGCACAGTACAGTGAAAGTTGGCTAAAGCAGCTGCAATGTAGGTAGAAATAAGAATAGGATAAGAATCAAAGAAAGCTATTCTAGAAGAGTAAAATGATGATGCAAGAGAAATGGACCTAAGCAGACTGAAGAAGAGAAAAAAGTGGAGTTTGATGAGATGTTCAAAATGTGGGTCAGGGTTTGGCTCAGGGAAGTTAGACATTGAGGAAAATTTAGGATTTAAAAGAGTTTAAATGAACATTAGGAATGGCTGTGGGAGTTAGGGAATGTTTTTGGTACTAAAAGAGATTTGAAGAATAATTGATAGCAGGAGAACAACAGACAAACAAGGTGGGGAAAGGTGGAAAGAGACAGGAGTAGGCATAATTTCAGTAGAAGTAAGTTGCGGTAAGGTAAGTGGAAGAACAGACAGGAGTACAGAGTGAAGAAGGATGGAAATGGAGAATAGGGATGGGACAAGAAGGGATGAGAAGATAGAGGTATAGGAAGGTGGGTTAAAGGGAGGTTTGAGGAATAGAAAGCCAAGATAAGAGAAGTGGGTGAGATATGGCAAGTGATGATGTTAAAAGCAGTGCAAGAGGTAGTCAGAAAGGAGACAATACTAGACAGTAGATGGGGAAACAGGCAGCACCTAATTAAAAGAGGAGTAGAAATGATCAGGAGATGGGATAGTATAGCAAGTTTTGGGACATGTAAATATACAATAGGAAGGTGCAAATGGTCTGCTAGGTGATAGAAGGCTCAGTTCACTAGAGCATACTGAGGCATGGCACAGGGAAAGGGAAGAGTTTGGTCAAGGTCGACATAGTCCTAGATATACCCTATACCAGTGGGACTAGCAGTGACCTAGCAGGTTGCTAAAAGAGAAAGCAATCAATAAACCATGGTCCACATAATAGCTGCTATCTTGGTACAAGTGACCATAAAGTATACAATGGAAAGGTCAATGCAGATAGTAGAAGGATATGGGACATAGAAGAATATAGAGGGACTCTTAGAAGTGCCAACCATATCAAGGGTCAGCAACATGAAAGAATTAGATAATTCAACTGCTAGTTCATGGAGTGGGTTTCAGTGTTGGGGATTATGACTTGGGGAAATTCTTTCTCTGTGTCCATTTCATTTTAAAGACAGTTGTCTGAATGTGTTTCTCCATGGTCTGTTCTAGAACTTCAGTTACTGAGATGAAGACCCTCCATGCTGAATAGCTCTTATTCTTCCTAGGGACTTCATCTCAGTACCTGAAATTCTAGAGCAGAGCATGGAGCATCGCATTCAGACAACTGTTTTAAAATGAAATGGACACAGAGAAAAATGCAGAGGCTTTCCAAGAAAAGAGAGGAAATAAAAATAAAAATAAAAAAGGTTACCAGAAGGAAAATAAAAATAAGGAAGATATAGAGGACAGCAAACAGAATTATAGACAAAACTAAGGAAAACAGGGACAGCTTGGACAAGTAGCAGGGGATTGAAAAGGGTAGCATCATAGGAGAAGGAAAGAAATGGCATGGAAAATGAAATCAAACATCAGAGATGGAATAGACAGCATTAATGGCAAATGCAAGAAAGTTAGATTTCTCCAGCACTTTAAACAGAAAAAAGTGTCCTATTCTGCTGAAGGATTTTGGTGCATCTGTTATCTGTCAGCATAGAATTCATATATGTGAGATGATTTCCTTTCTTTTTTAAACTTTAAAGATCAAGTTTAAGGGGGTCTGAACAGAGAGATGAAAAGTCAGCAAGAAAAAAGGAGAGTAGTAGTGCTGAAATTTAATTCATCCTCAAGTCTTGGTGAGTACCTTCACGAGGTGGACCTTGTTTTCTACAAAATCTCACCAAGGCGACAGATATATAGACTGTATTTATATAGCATATATCATGGACAAAAGTAGGTCAAAAATTAAGAAAGAGTTGGGTGCACAAGACCCAGGATAAAAAAACTGCCCAATCCTGGTAGGTGCACTGATGCCAGGAATGGAAAAAAAATGACAGTGTAGAATCCTCAAAATATGGGAACATTCCTACAATGGGGCTTGGCCCTAGGGGAGGATGGCTTCCCTGTTGTAGAAGGAAGTAGCAGTCCACAAAAAAAAATCACAAAAACTGATAGGCCAAAGAAGAGCCATAAAGACGATAGAATGGGCTATTAGGATAAGAAAGAAATTATGTATTGTTAATATTGTATAAAAAGCTCAGAATTTCCAGACACAAGATATACAAAATGATTAAGACAAAAATTAGAGGAAAGAAAAATACTTCCACAAGAAAAACTGTCAGAAGCTTCAAATGAAAATTTGTGTTCATTAATACAACCGATATGTGAAAAACAGTATATATATCAAGAAACTTTGATCTGTTTGGAAAAAGAAGCGTCTGAGGAAGTGTGAAAATATAAACAACAAAACCAAGAGATATTTGAAAAGTATAAAAAAGAAATATGGACATTGGAAAGAGAGATTTGATATGGTGCAGTATTTATGCAAAGGAGAAAGCCAAATGAATCAATATAAAGAAGGCAGCCTCAAAGATATTCTAAGAGAAATACAGGCAAAGGCATCCGGATATGGAAAATTTCACAATAAAAAAATATCACAAAGATGGAACTTAGAAAAGAAGATTAGTAAAGTAAGTTAAAAACATAGAAGTTGAAGTTGTGGAGTGCCTGTGAATTGAAGGATTTGGTGTAGAAGGTCTAACACAGGTTACATCACAGCATGATGGAGCGAGTCCCCAAAATAAGGAGAATCAGGAAGATCAGGAAACATCTGAAGAAGAAATATGGACATGGGAATGAAAAAGAGATTTAATATAGTGTAATATTTATGCAAAGGAGAAAACAAAAATAACCAATATAAAAAGCGCAGCACCAAAGATATTTGAAGAGAAATACAAGCAAAGGAATCCATACATGGAAAACTTTACAATACAAAAAAAAATAAGAAAACAGAGGAAAACAGAAAAGGAGATTAGTAATGGAGCAATTACAGAAATAGAAATTGAGGATGTTATGTAGTCCAATCTTGCCTACATTCTTGCCAGTGGGTTCGGAGCCGAACCTCTGCTCCGACTCGGCCATACTCTAGCTCGAATTCTTTCAACTGGCTGGGCTAAGAAGGTATCCCATGCTGCACTGCTTCCTTTCCCAGATCTCGTTTGCCGCTTGTGTAGCTCGGACGTGGTTTTGCACTTGGCTGTGGCTAAGTACCTTTTTTGTCATTATTGCTTCAATAACAAAAAGCTATTTTCATAGCTGTGTGTGTACTGATCAAACCCTTAGTAAAATTGTTGTTTTCTGGTATTATTGTCTTTGTGGTGTCCTGCTAACTGTTTCCCCTATGGGCTAGGCCCGTTTCAGTTAGAAGACTGAGTCCGCCCCTTCTTCACTGTTTCTTGGTAGTCTTTCCTTGTGTTTTCCTGTTGAGACCGATTAAGTCAAAGGTCTGGTGTATTTGTCTGTTGTGGGTTTTGCTTAGTTCCCACGCTTTATATATATTAACGGTTGACTGTTATTAATGGTTGTTTTTTCTTTCATCATGTCTAAGGATACGAAAGAGCATAAGCCCTCTGGCTTTAAGAAGTGTTTTAAATGTGGTTATAAGATGTCCATCACTGATGGACACTCTGTTTATTGTTTGGGGGCTATTCACCTCCAGGAATCTTGTACTTTTTGCCATGTATTTAGCCCACGTGTTCTTCAGGAGAGGAAGAACAAACTAATTTTGAAAGGATTTTTTGAAACCCTCCTTCGAGGAGGATTTGGGAAGGGCTTTTAGCTTTAAGTCCTCTCCCTCGAAGGCTAAAACTTCTAAGGCAAAAAAGCATTCCCCGGCTCCATCTGTATCTTCTGAGCCTCCGGAGAAAGTAGTGAAATCTGCTGTGGCATCCTCGGCTCCACTGTCCTCGGAGCCACAGGAAGTTAGTATATTGATCGAATCTGCTTCGGCTCCAAGTCCCTCAGAGCCGATTATGGAGGTGCTAGTTTGGAGCTGGTCTTCAAATTTTAGGCTGGTCTCTCCTCCTCGTAGGTCTCCTTCGGAGAGGAGATCTAGATCTCCTTCCTTATCTTCTAGGTCCTCCAGGACTCTTTCAGATGTGGATGTAGATAGAGTGGTGCAGACACTTCTCCAGTCACCGGTTCTGGCAAAATTGTTTTCAGCTTCAGCCCAGTCTGCTCCGGAGCCTGTCACCCAACGAGAGTCGATACTTCCTCCGATCGAATCTCAGCTTTCGGAGCCAGAGTGGTTGGCGCCGTCAGGTGTCCCTAGGTAGACTCCGATGGCCCATCCTGGCTTATTGGCTCCAACTTCAGCTTTGACCCCGTCAGCTCCGTCTACGGGGTCCAGGACTCATGGCTCCTCAGTCGGACCCGAGGGGGAGGCCTCGGGTTGCTTTTTGGCTCCTAGCCTTCCTCTCAGTGCTTTGGCTCGGGGAAGCCTGACTCCTGTGTCGGCTTCGGACCGTGTCCCTTCTGCTCCGAGGTCTTCCATGGCTGGTCGATCTTCGGAGCTGGGGGGGGCCAGCTTTCGAGGCCATATGGAGCACACTGGCCAGGTCCTCAGTGACATCATTCGGTGCTGACACTCTGTCCCCTCCAGCTCCGGTGCGGGTCACTGATCACCCTCTATCTTTCGACAGCAGAGACCCAAGGCCTCAGGATACCCCCATGAGTGGTCCCCTTATTTCTGAGCACCCCTCAGTGTTTTTGCCTGAGGAGCCACCCAGAAAAAGAACGTGCAAGAGGAAGCACATTGATTCCCAAGATGAGTCCCTCACATCAGACACAGACCTCGAGGAATTGGAGGGGTCCCCCATGTCATCCTCCGAGGATGTCTCTTTCTCTGACATTCTGGAAATTTTGAAGCAGAGGGGTGACTGGCCCTCCCAAACTCCCCTCCGAGGAGGAGTCAGTGTTCCTAAAGGCCTTCGTGGCTCAGCCCTCTGCCTCCTGGGTGTCTCCACCCTTCGAGCTTTTAGATCTGGTTTGTCGAAGGGTGTGGGAAACCCCTGACTCTGTGGAACCAGTCCCCAGGAGACCCAACAAATTCTTGTCCCCCCCTCTGACAAAGAGTTCTATCCAAGGGAGTTCCTGTAGATGCCATGGTGGTGGCAGCAGCCACCAAAAGGAACTGGCTGAGACTTTGTCTACTGTCCATCCTACTAACAAGGAGTCTAGGACCATGGACCGGTACGGGAAGCATATGTTTTCTTCAGCGGCCTTTACACTGCAGTCACTGAATTACTACGGTCACTGAATTACTTATCTCATTTTACACAGTTCCAAAGAGATCTCCTGAAAGAGCTTGGAGATACTCTACAGGGTAATGTTTCTGGTGCAGTGGCTCAGAAGGTCAATGCTTAGATGTCTACCCTCATCTCTATTGCTAACTCCTCCATGAGGCTGATCTCTTATGCAGCCGAAGGAGCGGGTAGGTCAGCGAGTTCGGGAGTTGCTCTTAGGAGACACTCCTGGATGCCCCCCTGTAATTTCACGGAGGCCTTCAAGTCTACGTTCACCAACGCCCCGTTTGATGGTTCCTCCTTATTCAGAACCAAGGTGAAGGACACACTCACTAGGTGCGAGCAAGAGGGAAAAACTCTTTCTGCTGTGGGAGTCCATTTTTCCCTACTCTCTAGGCCTTATCCCAAGACCCAGAGGGGTGGGAAGATGTGGTTCAAAAAATCGCAGAGATTTTTTCATGACGCACAAGGTGAGTCCCCCTCCAGGGGCAGGGGAATGGGTGGTAATTCTGGTAGATGCTGCCCTAGGGGCAGAGGAGGCCCACGTAACCAGGGAGACCGCAATTCCTTTTGTGGTTCCCCCTACCAGTGCTCCTGATGGGAGGCCCGACTGTGCATTTCCTGAGCCAGTCGGGGGTCGCATTTCACTATACCCAGAGGCCTGGCAAAGTATAACTCGGGACCAATGGGTATTAAAAATCATTTCTGGAGGATACTGCATTCCCTTCTCTTCAGCTCTCCCTACAATCAGAAAAATCCCAGATGTTCCACCCAATCAAAGGGATTCCACAGCTTCAGAGGTTTTAAAGCTGCAAGAAAAAGGAGCCATCCAGCCTGTCCCCTCAGACCAGATCAGATTAGGGACTTACTCCAGATTATTTTTGGTGCTGAAATGAACAGGGGACCCGAGACCCATTTTGGATCTCAGCAGATTGAACACCCATGTAAAGAAGTCCAAGTTCTGAATGGTCACATTGCAATCTATTCTCCCATTGTTGGGAAATGAAGTGTGGATGTGCTCCATCGACCTCAAGGATGTTTGCTACCATATAAAGATGGACAGGGCATCCAGAAGTCATTTACGCTTCCGGCTGGGAGCCAGTCATTTTCAATTTCGCACCCTGCCCTTTGGTCTCACCACAGCCCCCAGGGTGTTCACCAAATGCATGGCAGTGGTAACGGCTCACTTGAGACGTCAGGGATTCCAAGTGTTTCCGTACTTGGACGACTGGCTCCTTTCTGCCACTACCAGGCATCTACTCACACAAACCAGAGATGCCACGATCAATCTGTCAGCAATTAGGCATAACTCTAAACTGGGAAAAGTCTGCCTTGTTGCCCTCACAGCATGCTTTATAGGCGCCGAGTTAGACACCGTGCTCATGAGGGCGTTCTTACCAAGAGAAAGGATTCAAAGTTTACAACAGCAGGTGTACGCGTTACTACCTTTGAGAAGAGTGAAGGCAAGATTGATCCTCAAATTGTTGGGCATGATGGCTGCTACAATTATGCTGGTTCCTTTGGCGAGGCTACACATGAGGCTCCTTCAGTGGCTACTCTTCACCCAGTGGTCCCTGCAACATCTTTTTTTTTGTCATCTCATAATAATCACAGACAGGTGCAAGCAGGATCTGCACTGGTGGCTTCACACCAGCAACCTCAACGTGGGAAAACCCTTCATTCCATCCCCTCCAGTTGCCACAGGGACCACGGATGCCTCCCAGATAGGGTGGGG
Source organism: Protopterus annectens (assembly GCF_019279795.1). Taxonomy (NCBI): domain Eukaryota; kingdom Metazoa; phylum Chordata; order Ceratodontiformes; family Protopteridae; genus Protopterus; species Protopterus annectens. The sequence continues at coordinate 1,564,587,454 of NC_056732.1, forward strand.
GGCATTATCTAGGCAGGACAGTCCAAGGCACATGGCAGGAACACGAGATGCATCTGCATATCAATGTCCTGGAAATTAGAGCAGTGCTACTAGCATTGCAAGTACTTCAGAGCTTTCTTCCTGTCAGGACGATTGCGATCCACACAGACAATATGTTGGTGGTTTGGTATCTAAACAAGCAGGGAGGAACCAAGTCCTATCCCCTTTGCAGAGAGGCCATGTGAGTGTGGCAGTGGGCAGTGGCTTCCAAATGTTTTCTTGTAGCAATGCACATTCTGGGGAAGTCCAATGTGATTGCTGACAGATTGAGCAGAGCAATTCCGATGCCTCACAAGTGGTCTCTGAACAACCAGGTTGCGGAGCAGATTTTCCACAGGTGGGGTCAGCCTTGCTGCGACCTATTTGCCAGCCCCCTTAATACCAAATGCAGCAGCTACTTCACCCTTATCCCCCCTCAGGGGGTGTCACCCAGGGACACTCTAGTTCACGATTGGCCCTCCGGTCTACTTTATGCTTTCCCTCCTGTTCCTCGGCTGACCAAGGTTATTCAGAAAGGGCAGTGTTTGGGAAGCAAAATGATTCTGATTGCTCTACACTGGCCTCATCAAATTTGGTTCCCCTTCCTCCATCCTTACCTAGTGGACGCCCCGTGGATTCTGGACCCTCAACCAGATTTGCTGACTCATATGTCAGGACAGCTCCATCCCTCTCTTCAGACCCTCCGGCTGACAGCCTGGCTCCTCCACTTTCATCATTAGTCAGGCTTCATTATTTTTCACCGGAAGTGGTTCATATTTTGTCTTCTTCTCATAAGCCTTCCACTAGAAAAATGTATTCCAGCAAATGGAAGAGATTTTCTATCTGGGTGAATGCAAGACAAATTGATCCTTATACAGCTCCAATTTCATCAGTCCTGGAGTTCCTCTCCATGCTTTTCAACCAAGGATCAGCGGCCGCTTATGCCTTGGGACTTAAATTTTGTTCTACAATATCTCACTTCACCCCCCTTCGAGCCTGCAGCCACTTGTGATTTAAAATATTTGACTTGGAAGACAATCTTTTTAGTAGCCATCACTTCAGCCAGACGTGTCTTGGAGCTTCAAGCCTCATCAGTTAGACCACCTTACTTGATTTTTCATAAGGACAGGGTTTCTCTCAGACCTAACCCTTCTTTCCTACCAAAAGTGGCTTCTGTTAGTACTCTAAACCAGTCCATTGAACTACCTGTATTCTTTCCAGAGTTCTCGAACAAGGCAGAATTTAGATTTCATTAGCTGGATGTGCACAGACAATTACGATTCTATTTACATAGAACAAAGGATCTCAGAAAATCGGATCAGTTGTTTGTCTCATTTTCAGAAAACAGGATTGGGTCTCCTGTTTCCAAAGTCACTTTGTCCAGATGGATTTCCAGTTGTATTTCATTCATTTATGCTTCAGGTGGCAAGGATTTACCATTTCGAGTGAAGTCTCATTCTACCCGATCTGTGTCTACATCTACAGCTTTTCAGGCCAGGTTGTCCATGGATGATATTTGTGCTGCAGCTACATGGGCATCTCCTCACACCTTTGTTACTCACTACAAGTTGGATTTGGTGTCCAGAGGTAGGTCTTCCTTTGGTTCCATAGTGCTCAGGAGTATTTTCCACTGAGCCTCCCAGGATTCAGGTGCTGGGGACGCTGTCCCATGGGTAAGAATGTAGGTGAGATTGGACTACATAACATCAAGAAATGATGTACTCACAATAACGTTCGATGTATGTAGTCCATCTTGCCTCACATTCTTACTTACCTCCCCTCCTTTCCCCATCCTGGAGGACCTAGGGGTTAGGTATGGTTTCAAATTAATTTCTGGTTAGTATGTTCTTCCTTCCTATATGTTGTTGTATGTGGAGGAGTGAATGATTAGCTCGCAGCAAACAAAATCTGGGGAAAGGGAGCAGTGCAGCATATCTGCACTTTTTTTTAAAAAAATACAGTATTTAATTTGATTTAAACTGTGTTGAAGGAATATTTAACTGAACTGGCAGTTATTCTGCTCTTCAGTTATCTTAGTGGCCTTGAAACTGCCTGCCCCTCAGCCTGCCTCTGGGCTCATCTCATTTGCTCACTCAACTGAGTGCAGTGAGATCATATTCTGATTTCAGGCACTCCTACTGTGTACAAAGAGAGCATCTGGGAAACAGACAAAAAAAAATTAAGCTTATTTCCTGCCTTTCCTGTTAAGTGGTATAGACTATTTGTAGGCTTCTGAGCCCCCAAGCCCTTCTGTGTTTGAGGGAAGCCTTCTAGCTTGTTTTTTTTTTCTTATAACTAGCCAGTTTTCTAGTTTCAGCACCCAAATCTGTTTCTTTGATCTCAGCACTTGTTCAGATTAAAAAAAAAAAAAAAAAATTCATCTGCTTTTACTGTACTTGTGTTTCTACCTACTTCATTTTACTTTTGCATCATCTTAAAAATACTCAATTGTATTTATTACTGCTTGGTGTAACTCATTCTAAGCCTTTTGGTTTAAACACTTGGGCTTCGGACCAGTTGTTTTGCACTGAGAGGGTTTGTGGTCTGCACTGTTGTGGCAGAACAGGTAGCTTACATCCTTCTAGGTTGGGAACTGCTGATTGAGGGCTCAATGTCTGTTATTCTAAAAGTGTATTAATTCTGGTTTAAGCACTTGGGCTTTCAGGCCAGTTATTTTACATTAAGAGGGTTTGTGGTCTGTACTCTTGTGGGAGGAGAGGCTGGACTCTGCCCTTCTGAGCTGTGAATTTCTGGTTAAAGGCTTATAGTGCATGCATATCTGAACTGCTTCTTACTGAAGTTGGTGCGCCTTGTTTGCTGTGGCATAGACTGGATTCGGGCCTGCTGGATCTGGCTTTGTTTGTGTAACTTGAGCACTAATCCAGACATTCTCTAAAGTATTCAATTGTATTTATTACTGCTTGGTTGTAACTTGATTAAAGTGTAGCTATCATTCTAAGTCTTTTGGATTAAGCACTTGGGCTTCAGACCAGTTGTTTTACATTAGGAAGGTTTGTGGCAAGCACTGTGGTGGCAGGACAGGTAGCTTTCATCCTTCTAAGTTGGGAACTGCTGATTTGAGAGCCCAGTGTCCAAGTGTATTAGTTCTGGTTTAGGCACCTGGGCTTCAGGCCAGTTATTTTACATTAAGAAGGTTCGTGGTCTGCACTCTTGTGGGAGAAGAGGCTGGACTCTGCCCTTCTGAGCTGGGAATTTCTGGTTAAAGGTTTATAGTGCCTGAATATTTGAACTGTACTTACTGAAATTGGTACACCTTGTTTGCTCTAGCATAGACTAGCTCCAGGCCTGCTGAATCTAGCTTTGTTTATATGCTTGTTTGCTTGTTATTTCCCTGGAAGCTAATTCCACCTAATACGCGGCTTCTCAGCGCTTCTGTGGATCACTAGTGATATCTGCATTGCTTACTGTACTTATTTCCTTGTTTCACTTGAAAGAAAGTTACTGCTTGTCATTTTTGCATTTAGTTACTTGTAACACATTGCACTCAAGTTACCTGGCACTTGCTCACTAAAGCAATTATATAAGTCAGCACTAAAAAGTAAAAGCACTACACCCTCACTCCCCACTGGCCCTTGTTTTCAATTATTAAGGAATTCCCAATATTATTCTAGCATATCCAAAGGTCAGTTGTCAATCTCCTCTCCGGTCCAGCTGGTGAATCTGGGAATCTTGAGGCAATGTTATAACTGCCTCATGTACACAGACAACCCTCTCGTCCTCCCACATAACACAAATACTTGCGAGAGATGCAGCTATTTAGCCAAACTGGAGGCTGAGCTCTCTCAACTCAGGACTGGCAAGACCAGACAGGAGGAGAAGGCAACTACACACACCACAAAACCAGCCTCACATAATGCTACCACACCACTGAATCAAACACATAAACACAAAAAGACATACTCGGAGGCTCTGAGTGAAAATTTACCTAAACAGCAGAGGCCTCCAAAGCAGACACCCAAACAACTGCTACCTCAAGACACCCCACAAGCAACACATAAACCACAAAAGTAGTGTGCAAAGCAGTCACAGCCCTTAAGGCCAAATGCAACACCAAACATACTTGTCATAGGTGACTCCATAGTCAGACACATTGACGCCCCACTCACCAGGCTGAACAAGGAGAGGGTCACAGTAAGCTGCCTATCGGGCGCTAGAATCCGCCACATAACACAAGCACTCGGGTCACTCCACGGCAAGTACAAATATGACACAGTCATTGTCCATGCTGGTGTGAATGACCTGAGACGTACCTCCCTGGACTACATGAAAAGAGACATAGAGGAGCTCTCTGATTATGTAGCCCAGGCAGGTATGACCCTGAGCAGTATCCTTCCTTCACCAAGAATGATGCCACAATATAGAGACAAGATGATCAGCTTTAACAATTGGCTTAATGTCTGGTGTCATTCAAAGGGGATCCAGTGTCTGTCTGCCTGGGATGACATGCTTGACAAGCCACGCTGCTTTGCAAGGGACGGCTTGCACCTGTCACCCCTGGGATTCCGGATATTGGCTAAGGCTGTTGCCACCCCCATAGTGCCTTTTTTAGGCAAGGCTCAAATTCTAAACCTACCACCCTAGAAAACAAAATGGGAAGAAACTGAGGGTAATGCTGCTCAATGCCAGAAGTCTAAATCTCAAAATGCACGCACTCGAGGCCCTTCTCAGTATGGAGAACATCGATGTCTGTGCTGTAACTAAAACCTGGTTCAAGGCTCCTGAGAGCACCCGGCACTATTAGGTTTTACCTCATATCATGCTCCGCCCCAAAACCCGGACCACACCACAAAAGGAGGGGTGTATCCATATTCATAAAGGATACCCACACCTCCAGGTTGGTGGCAACGCACTAAGCTTCGAAACCATCCAGGTGCAACTAACCATAGGCAAAACTGCTCTACAAATTGTAGCATGCTACAGGCCACCCTCTCAAACTCAGGAACCCCACACAGCCTTCCTGAAGACACTGGAGGGTATAAATGTATCTCCAAACACCATCATATTGGGTGACTTCAACTACCCAAATATAGACTGGGAACATTACTCAAGCCCTAACTTTCTAGCCCAACGGTTCCTGGAGTTCATAAATTCAAATGCCATGGAACAGCTAGTCACTGTTCCCACGAGAGGAGAAAATATACTAGATCTCATTATTACAAACATGGGGACAAAAATGCTCCACACCGGAAGTATATCCCTCACTGGTGAGATCTGATCATAAACTAATCTCACTGGAAATCCACATCCCGCCCCCACCCCAAACAAAAAAGACCACAGTGAAGAACTTCTCTAAAGCAAACTTCACACTACTCAAGACTGGTGTGGTATCCTTCAAGGCCCCTGAGTCAGTGGAAACCACAACCCAAGCTGCGGAAGCCCTTACAAATGCCTTCTATGAACACCTCCAGGACTGCATGGATCAGGCAATCCCAAATAAAACCAAGACTCTTTCCACAAAGGGCAAACGTCCAGTCTGGTGGACCCCAGCCATTAACAAACTTTACAATAAGAGGAGAAAGCTATTACATGATAGAACAAAATCCATAAAAGGGAAGTCACCCCTGATCATTATTAGTAAAAAAATACGAGCACTCATAAAATCAACTAAGGCCAATTTTGAGAGAAAAATTGCCATGGATTCAAAGGACAATCATAAGGCCTTTTTCAGCTATGTTAGGTACCTGGGTGGAAACTCCCAGATATGCTCAGAAATAGTCCTAAATGATACAAAAATCACTGAACCCACAGACATTGCCAACATACTGGCAGGCAGGTTCAGTGCAAACTTCACCCCCTCCCCCCCTAAAGGAGAGATAACTATCCCAGCGGAGTGTAGCCTCCCAGACATCTCAAATGCACAGGTGAAAGCTGCTCTCTCTAAAGCTAAAAACACAGCATCAATGGGACCGGATGGTGTCCCCGGCTGTGTGCTACACGAGCTAAATGAGGAATTAAACCCGCACATAAGGCAGCTGTTTAATCTCAGCCTTACCACAGGATACGTGCCCAAGGAGTGGCGTACGGCAACTGTGGTCCCACTCCACAAAGGCGGTGCCTCTGCGGACCCTGGTAATTACCGCCCCATAAGCTTAACAAGTCTAGTCTGCAAAGCTATGGAGAGGATCATAATGGAGCTAATAAACAAAGATATAGGGGACTTGCAGACATTGGACCCGACCCAGTTTGGCTTTGTCAAGGGAAGATCATGCCTTTTGAACTTGGTTGACTTCTTCGAAACAGTCACCAAGGCCATTGATGAGGGAAAGGCAGTCCATACAGCCTACCTTGACCTTGCAAAGGCTTTCGACACAATACCCCACTCGGGTATTGTAGAAAAACTTACCAGCTTAAATGTAAACCCATATGTCACAAGATGGGTTGCAAACTGGCTTAAGGACAGAACCCACAGGGTTAGAGTTGCTGGCGCTATGTCAGACTCCAAGCCGGTCACAAGTGGTGTCCCACAGGGCTTGGTCCTTGGCCCCCTATTGTTCGGCATCTACTTCTCAGAAGTACAGGCCAACATGGGAGGACTTTGGCTGACAAAGTTTGCAGACGACTGCAAACTGGGCGCCACAGTGGAAAGTGCATCGGACACGGATATCCTTCAGAAGGGACTCACGGAAACAGATAGCTGGTGCCAGAGCCATGGCCTGAAATTAAATGCCAAAAAATGTATAGTCATACCCTTCGGGAAAAACAAGGTAACCCAAGCTACCATATAGGTGGCAATCCACTAAGCACAGAAGAGGTTATCAGGGACCTGGGGACCCAGGTTGACAGTGGCCTTTCTTTTGACACTCATGTTGCTAAAGTGGTTAGAAAGACCTTCTACATTGCCCACCTGATCATGAAGGGATTCACATCCAGATCTAGTGAGGTCATTGTTCCCCTGTACTCTTCACTTATCAGACCAATGATCGAGTACAATGCCCCATTCGGGATGTATCTCACCCAACATCTGCAGCAATTGGAGAGACCCCAAAAGGTCCTCACCAAAAGGATAAAGGGACTCCAAAATCTGTCATATGCTGCCAGATTGAAGAAACTCCAGCTCTATTCAGTCGCATACCGTCTGCTCAGAGGTGACATGTGCCTGACATACAAGGCCATGTCCAACCCGGAATTAATGGACATGCTCCACCTCAAAAAATCCAAATCCACCAAAACCACTAGAGCAAGCAACTTAAACCTTAGCAAGGATATAAATAGGATGTGCTGGAGGGATAGATTTATCACTTAGAGACTCTCTATGCTGTGGAATAAAATCCCGGTCCATGTGAGGCAGAGCACCTCGCTGGCTCTGTTCAAGAGAAATCTTGACCTGTGGATGGGAGATCGTAGGTTTACCCCGGGAATCATCTCTGTCACTGCTGGACAGAGGCACAACAAACTAATGGGCACAGTATTTTTTCATATAAGGGGTGGCGTAAGCCACAAAAATTTGGGCTAGGCTTATAAATGCCTTAGGGCAGCTAGCCTAGTATAAACCTATGAACCTATGGGATACCTTCTTAGCCCAGCCAATTGAAAGACTTCGAGCTAGAGTATGGCTGAGTCGGAGGCGAGGTTTGGCTTCGAACCCACGGGTAAGAATGTGAGGCGAGATGGACTACATACATCGAACGTTATGGTGAGTACATAACTTCTTGTTATGGAGTCCCTGTGAAGTGAAGGATTCTGTGTAGAAAATGTAATTCAGAAAGCACCACAACAGGATAGAACAATGGATATCCAAATTAAGGGGAAACCAGTGGAACAGGAAGCAATTGGTCAGGTGCCATATGAAGATAATTTGGAGTTTTCCCGCAGGAAACCAGTATGAATGTTGACAAAGCTAGACAGCAAAGGAAGGGAAAGGAAACTCTGATGCAATGTTGAGAAGTAATAGGCTAATGAGTTCCCATATGACAGAACAATGGATGGCACAGGATGAAATTGAAGAGAATGTGCCACAGGAAGATGCTGTAGAACCTTCTATAGAATTCCCACAGGAAATGGAAAACAAGGGATTTGCCCTCAGTTTGAAAGAAAATGAGCTAAGAGAAGTGATGCTTGAATTAATAAACATAGACAGATATATCAAGATGAAATAGACTGCAGAAGGTCAATAAAACCCAAAAAGTCAGAAGTCTGATAAAACGAATGAACACAGTAATTAGGACTGTTCACAGAAATCCATGCTATATAACAGAAACAGGATATATTACTGTGCAGCTACATTAATAACTGAAGTTCTACCACAAGAACACAGACTAGTGAGGGAAAGGAAGGGAAAACACAAATACAGTCATGGAAATATCACATAGAGAAAACCTATAAAGCAGTTAAGACAAGTGTCATTGTTAGAAGACTATAGAAGAGGGAACAGATCAACAAAAATACTAAGAAAGATGGATGTGATAAAAGCAATGTACAACATTAGAACAGACCAGGAGCTATCATGCACTATCACAAATAATAAAGTAAAATTCTCAGCACAGGCAGCAAAACTTAGAAGATACACAGATAAATATAAAGGAAAAGTACAAAATAAGCAATTTATTGATGACCCAAAAAAGGATTTATAGAGATATGGGAAACAAAGTAAAAGGAACCAAGACGCTATCCTCCAAAAAAAGGACGCCAATCTAGTGGTCCCTTGCCATAAACAAACTGTACAACAGAAGGAAGAAACTGTTGCAAAAGAGAGTAAAATCCCATGAGTGTAGGAGCTCCCTGGTCAGTCTCAGTAAGAAGCTGAGATCCCTTATAAGATCCTCCAAAGCTAGCTCCGAAAACAAAATTGCTACTAAATCTCCAAGGACAACCACAAAGCATTCTATAGTTATGTCAAGAATCTAGATAGCAATACCCAGATCTGCTCTGAGTTACAGCACGAAGGCACAAAAATTACAGAACTGACTGATATTGCCAACATCCTGGCAGATCGGTTCAGTGCTAACTTTACCCCCCCCCCCACCCCCTAAAGGGCCCATATCTATACAGGAAGAATGCAGAGTCCCTGTAATCACAACATACGCAGGTAAAAGCTGCACTCTCTAAAGCCAAAACCACAGGATCCATGGGACCAGACAACATCCCAGGCTGCGTTTTACACGAACTTCAGAACAAACTGGCTCCCCACTTAAGCACCATGTTCAGTAATAGCCTCGCATCAGGCTTTGTGCCCACTGAATGGTGCATAGCAACAGTTATCCCACTCCACAAAGGGGGAGCCACCACTGATCCCGGGAACTATCGACCTATTAGCCTGATGAGCCTGGTCTGCAAGGCCATGGAACGTATCATCGAACTCATAAACAAAGACATTGATAACCTCCAAACTCTGGATCCCACCCAGTTCGGGTTTGTGAAAGGCAGATCATGCCTCCTGAACCTGATGGACTTCTTTGAGGCAGTCCCCAAAGCCATGGATGAGGGTAAGGTGGTTCATACAGCCTATCTTGACCTCGCCAAGGCTTTCAACACCATCCCCCATTCCGGAATTATAGCTAAACTCACTAAACTAGCTATAAATCCCTACATCACAAGATGGGTTGCCAACTGGCTCACTGACAGAACCCACACTGTAAAAGTTGCTGATTCCAAATCTGACCTCAAGGCAGTGACAAGTAGAGTGCCACAGGGTTCCGTCCCGGGACCTCCCCTGTTTGGTATCTACTTTTCTGAAGTACAGGCTAACACAGAAGGCCTCTGGCTGATGAAGTTTGCAGATGACTGCAAACTAGGAGCCATGGTCAAGTCCCCAAATGATGTGGACATCTACAGAAGGGCCTCACTGAGACAGATGCCCGGTGTCAGAGCCATGGCCTCAAGCTCAATGCCAAAAAGTGTAGTGTCATCCCCTTTGGTAAAAACTCTGTACCCATGAACTACCACATAGGCAGCAATCTACTTAACACCGAATGCGTGATAAGAGACCTTGGGACCCAGGTGGACAGTAATCTCTCCTTTCATAGTCACATCGCCACAGTAGTCAGGAAGTCCTTCTACATGGCACACCTCATCATAAATGGGTTCTCATCCAGGAAAAAAGAGGTCATTGTTCCCCTCTACTCGTCACTCATTAGACCTATTATAGAGTACAAGGCCCCTTTTGGAATGTACCTCACAAGACATCTGCAGCAGTTGGAAAGGCCACAGAAGTACCTCACAAAGAGGATTACTGGCCTCAAACAAATGCCCTACACTGACCGCCTCAAAAAACTCCGGCTGTACTCCATAGCCTATCGCCTACTCCGAGGTGATCTCTGCCTAACATATAAAGCTATGTCAAACCCAGAGCTTTTGGACATGCTACACCTAAAGAAATCCCAATCCCTCCAAGCTACACGCTCTAGGGACCTAAACCTTGTCACCACAATAAATAGGACATGCTGGAGGGATAGATTCCTGTCCCAGAGACTTCCTATACTCTGGAACAAGCTACCCATCTATGTCAAGCAAAGTTCATTAGCAGTCTTCAAGAAAATCTTAATGAGTGGATGGGAAATAGGAAATACACCCCGGGGATCACTTCTGTGTCTCTGCTCGTCAGTGGCTCAGGAAAATAACTTTCTTGGGTGGCGTAAGCTATGGTACCTTGCTGGCTAGGCTTACGCAGGCCCTTGGGCCGATAGCCTAGTACCTACCTATGAACCTATGAATTGAAAGACCGCCAAAAAAAAAGAAGAAATAGATACATTTTGGAGAAATATCTATGAAGATTCTGTGGAACATAACAAAGATGATAAATGGATAGAAGAAGTTAAAGAAAGAATAAGAAGTTTAAAAGTACAGGATATGAAATGGGATGAAGTAACAGCCAAAGAGACTGAAGTAAAGTTAAGAAAAGCCTCTGACTGGAAAACCCCAGGCCCAGATGCAGTACCTAACTTCTGGTTAAAAGTATTGGCATTTTTGCATGACGATTTAGCTGTGAGTAAGAGCTATTTATATGCGCACCCTGAACAGACACCAACCTGGCTAACAACAGGAAAAACAATGCCCCTACTTAAGAGTGAACCTGCAAGCTGCCCTAAAAATTATAGACCAATAACTTGCCTTCCTACGACATATAAACTATACATGGGAATTGATGCCGACAAGAGTCTATAGCCATTTAGAAGAAAACTCGATTATGGCAGTAGAACAAAAGAGCAATAAAAGAAAGTCATATGAAACAAAGGATCATTTGTTGTTAAAGTCACAGTGGAGAACTGTAAAAAAGGGGAAGAATCTAAGTATGGCATGGATTGACTACAAACAAGCATTTGATAGTATCCCACATTCATGGATAAAAGTGCTTAAAATGTATAAGATTCACCCTACACTGATTGATTACATTACAGTGACCATGAAACAGTGGCAGCCCACTTTGCAATTAAGCCATGATAAAGAACAAATTATTATCCCATGGATAAAAATTCAAAGAGGGATATTCCAGGGTGACTCTGTCACGGCTGCTATTCTGCCTTGCCCTTAACCCATTAAGCTGTCTACTTTACAGCTTAGGCCATGGCTGTAATTTGGCTCCTAGAAAACAACAAAGTCTAAAGACTTATCTTCTCTTTGTCAATGATTTAAAACTGCATAGCTCATCAGATGAGGAACTGAAAGCACAATTGCAGAAAAACTTTTTCAGATGATATAAGAATGTAATTTGGTCTTGATAAATGTGCAAAAGCAATCTTTAAAGCAGGAAAACTGCAGCACCAGGAAACCACAGTCTGGGACAAGAATGTGATATAAAAGAAGTAAAACAAGGAGTGTATAAATATAAATATTTGGGAGTTGATGACAAAATCAACAACAAAACATGAACAAATGCGAATAAAACTTAGTAAGAAACATTTCAGAAGACTTAAATTAATCCTGAAAACAGCACTGACATCTAAGAAAAAAATCCAAGATATAAATCAATTTGCTATTCCTGTACTAACTTACAGTTTTGGATTTATTAACTGGCCCCACAATGTGTTGGATAGATTAGATAGGAATACAAGAAGGATGCGTTATGCTCACCAAATGATTTATAAAAACCAGTGCATACTAAGATTATGCATTCCCTGTTTTGAAGGAGATATGGGCCTCCTTGAAATTGATTACATGTACAGATCTGCAAGCGTGGGACTCCACACATATCTGCTGACCTCACAAGACTCAAATGTTGTGAAAGTTTAGAAACATGAGGAGAATAAATCCAAGATGACTTTTATGTTTAATCTAGCAGAAGTATATTGGTGTCAAGCAGAAATGGAAATCAAACCAGAAGTAGATAAAAATCAAGCAGCAACTGAATGTGCTAAAAAAACAAAATAAAGAATATAAGGTGATGGACCAGATGAGAAGGCAAGAAATGTGGAAAATGTATAAATATAGTTGAAAGTATAGAAAACTTCTGGAAGAACCTCATGTTGATCAGGAACAAACGCAGGAATGGTTAAGGAGAGGTGAATTCAAACCAAGAGATGAAAGGTTAATATTGGTGGCACAAGACAGCAGGCTACATACACATTGGTTTTCAAACTCCATTGAACATGTGGGAGAAACAGACAAATGTGGGTTTTGCAAAACAGAAGTGGAAATAGTTACATACCTCATCGTTGGCTGTGACATACTTATGGCAGAAGGACTGTATACTGAAAGGCATAATTATGTGGCAAGACTGTTGCACTGGAGATTGTGAGAACATTATAGTATTGAAGTGGCTGAAAAACACTGACAACATGAGCCACAAAGCATCATAGAATATGATGACGTCGACATCACATGGGATCATCCAAAAAACAGGGCATAGTGGTCCAAGAAAAGACAAAAGCAGCATTGATCATTGAAATCACCACGCCCAGTGACTACAGCATCCTGCATACAGAGAGACACAAAGTCATAAAATATCAGGATTTGCAAACAGAAGTGAGAGCAGTGTGGAAGAAGATACCCAGATAGTTCCAATAGCAGTAAGTGCAATGGGTCTTATAAAAAAAGAGTCTACCATCGTATTTAGAGATATGCTACCAATACATGTAACTCCATACGAATTGCAGCAGGAGTAATTATTGGGCACATTGCTTGTGCTGTGAAGTGCACTTTTGGCTGACATCAAAGAGTGAAACAGTACTAATTTCATGAACTTTAATCATACTTTGATTTAGGAATGGGGTACATTCCTGTCATGGTATTAGAAACCCAAAAGATTTGGAGAAATTAAAAGAGGGGTGAGATGATTTCCTTTCCTTTTTAAACTTTAAAGATCAAGTTTAAGCTTCTAGTAGTGCTGTGAAGAAATGTGTTATATATAATTTGGTTAAGAAAGTTGTCAATGTTACCCTTTTCAGAGAAAGCTGGCAATGAAGAACACGTTTTCTGGAAGATATCTTAAGCACATCAACAATATCATTGCACTGGAAGCTGCTTTTTCTTGAGACAACAGTGCTTCTTGGTTGAGCAACACATTAAACATCATGAATTCCAAAGTTTCATGTCATCAGTCATATCACTGTGATCGGTTCATTAAAATCCCTTTAATAATAAACAGTACTATCTGCCAAACTGGACAATATTGGACAATGCTATATAACCCAAAGGAGAGCTGTGGTCTTATGATATAGGGAGGGTTAATCACCTGTAGGTAGTTTAGCATTGCTTAATACTGTCTACGTTGGAGGGTTTTACTAGTCTTAGAAAATGGTTATCAATATAGTTATCTTAATTCTTTAATTAAAATAAATATTTACTGTAGTGTTTAAAGTAAAATTGGTCTTTTACCATAAATGAGTTTTCTTAAGATTTGTTGTATTTTTCAGTTGTACAAACATGAACTTAGAAAAACAAATACATACTCACATGCATAGACACACAAACACACACACATACATGCACACATGCACTATCCTTGCATATCCAAAGGCCTTTCTACACTACATTTTACAGCTCATATTAAAATTCAGTCATAATAACTCAGAATCAAATAATTTGTTGTGCTTGGTTGTCTACCCTAAGGTACATACTGAATGGCTAGTGCTTGAAGAAGCTCAGGCTGTGTAATCAGAACCAAATTGTGGCACAGACTAAAGAAAATATTATTTAGTTTAACTGCAAACTGTTGTATTCCAAGAAGGACAATATCTATATGAGTAAAACCATTACCAAACCAAAATGCACTGATGTCCAACTCACTAGGTTGAATAAGGAAAAGGTAACAGTCAGCTGTCTATCAGGTGCCAGAATCTGACACACAACACGCACTCAGATCACTCCACAACAAGTACAAGTGTGACTCTGTCACTGTCTATGAGGGTATAAATGACCTGAGATGCATCTCCCTGGACTACATGAAAAGAGACATTGAGGAGCTCTCAGATTATGTGGCCCAGGCAGATATCAATGTTGAGAAGTAATAGGCTAATGAGTTCCCATATGACAGAACAATGGATGGCACAGGATGAAATTGAAGAGAATGTGCCACAGGAAGATGCTATAGAACCTTCTATAGAATTCCCACACGAAATGGAAAACAAGGGATGTGCCCTCAGTTTGAAAAAAAAATGAGCTAAGAGAAGAGTTGCTTGAATTAATAAACATAGACAGACATATCAAGATCAATGAAAGAAATAGACTTCAGAAGGTCAATAAAACCCAAAAAGTCAGAAGTCTGATAAAACAAATGTTTCCCATAATGATACTGCAATGCAAGCAGAAAATGATTAACTTCAACAATTGGCTACATTTCTGGTGTCATTCTAAGGGGATCCAGTATCTGTCTGCTTGGGATGACATGATTGACAGACCTTGATGCTTTGCCAGAGATTACCTGCATCTGTCACCCCTGGGTTTCTGGACACTGGTTAAGGCTCTTGCCACCCCTGTAGTGCTATTTTTAGGTGATGTTCCAAAGATCAAATTACCACCAAAACAGCTATAAATAAATGCAATCTGAGGGTCATGCTGCTCAATGCTAGAAGTCTAAATCTCAAGATGCACTTGCTCAAAGCACTCCTGAAAATGGAAAACATCGACATTTGTGCTGTAATGGAGACCTGGTTCAAAGCAGCAGATAGCACCCCTGTGCTACCAGGCTATAACTCATTCCACACCTTTCAGCGCCAGAACATGGACTGAAGCTCCAAAGACGGTGGTGTCTCCATATTCATAAAGGATATGCACAACTCCAGACTAGTAGCCCAGCATAACGCATCTGAGACACTTCAGGTGCAGCTAACATTGGGTAAGACAGCGATTCAGGTCATAGCCTGCTATAGGTCCCAAACCATGTTCCAAGACTCTTACTCCACGTTAATAAGCACCCTGGAAACTATTACATTCCAACCCAACACTCTCCTAATAGGTGACTTCAACTACCCCTCCATCAACTGGGAAAATGACTCATGCACCAGTACACTGGCCCAATGCCTTCTGGAATTCATCATTTTCAATGCCCTAGACCAGCTCATTCTTACCCACACTAGAGGAAGCAACATCCTTGACCTGGTTATTGCAAATATGGGCAACCGTTGCTCTACACCAATAGTCAATTCCTCCCTGGTTAGATCCAACCACAAACTAATTTCCCATGGAAATCCACATCTTACCCACACCCCCTGCAAAGGTAACCACCATGAAAAACTTCTCCAAAGCTGACTTTTTGGGCTCCTAAAAACAGAGGTGGTTAACTTCATGGCACCCGTGTCAATGGAAAATAGTTGCATGACTGCCGAATTATACACCAATGCTCTGTACATAAATGCATGGAACTAACCATACCCAACAGAACCAAGATGCTTTCCTCAAAAAAAAAAAAAAAAGTAAGCCAATTTGGTGGTCCCCTGCCATTAATAAACTCTACAACAGAAGGAAGAAACTGTTGATGAAAAAGGTGAAGTCCCAAGACTGGAAAAACTCCCTTATTAGCCTCAACAAAAAGTTGAGATCCGTCATCAAACCTCTAAAGCCAGCTATGAAGGCAGAATTGCAGGAGACACTAAAAACAACCACAAAGCCTTCTATGATTATACCCAGGTTTTGCTCTTGAGTTACTGCACAATGGTGCCTCCTATACTGAGCCAACAGATATTGCCAACATACTGGCCGACAGATTCAGTGGCAACTTTACCCCCCCAAAGGACCAATCACAATACTGGAGGAATTCCAGGCACCCAGCATTACTGCAACACAGGTTAAAGCTGCATTGCCCAAGGCCAATAATACAGCTTCCATGGGACCAGACAATATCCCTGGATGCGTTTTACATGAACTACAAAGTGAAATGGCACCATATCTGTGTGCCCTGTTCAATCACAGCCTCACCTCAGGCTTTGTCCCTACCGAATGGTGCACTGCTACAGTCATCCACCTCTGTAAAGGGGGAGCAACTACAGACCCTGGGAATTATTGCCTGACGGGTCTGATAATGTAAGGCTATGGAGCACATCATCATGGACCTAATAAACAAGGATATAAGGAATCTCCAAACTCTAGATCCCACCCAGTTTGGTTTTGTGAAAGGTAGAGCATGCCTGTTCAACCTGGTTGACTTCTTTGAGTCACTCACCAGAGCTGTGGATGAGGACAAGGCAGATCATATAGCCTACCTCAATCTGGCCAAGGCTTTGATACCATTCTCCACTCGGGAATTATTGACAAACTAACCAAACTAGGTATCAACCCTTATATCACTAGGTGGGTTGCAAACTGGCTCACAGATAGAACCCATAGTGTGAAAGTAGTGGACTCCAAGTCAGACTGCCATCCAGTCATGAGCGGAGTCTCACAGGGATTGGTGATGGGTCCTCTCCTGTTTGGCAGCTACTTCTCAGACATCCAGGCCAACACGGAGGGGCTCTGGCTTAAAGTTCACAGACAACTGCAAGCTGGGAGCCATTATTAACTCCACAGGTGATGTAGACATCCTACAGAAAGGCATCACTTGAGACCAATGACTGGTGTCAAAACCATGGCCTTAAGCTTAATGCCAAAAAATGCATCGGCATCCCCTTTGGGAACAACTCATTTTCCACTAATTACCACATTGATGGGAGCCCACTGAACACTGAAGGTGTTATGAGACATCTGGGGACACAGGTTGACAGTAGCCTCTCCTTCGACCACCACATTTCCACTGTGGTCAGAAAGTCCTATGTATCACATCTCTTTACCAAGGATTCTGCATCCAGAAGAAAGAGGTCATCATCTTTCTCTACTCTTTCCTCATTAGGCCAATCATAGAGTATAATGCCCCATTTGGCATGCACCTCACTAGACACATGCAACAGCTGGAATGGCCACAAAAGTACCTCACGAAGAGGATCCTAGGCATGTCCTACACAGACAGACTAAAAAAAAAGTCCAGCTATTCTCTGTCTCATATTGACTACTAAGAGGCGATCTCTGCTTAACTTACAAAGCCAGTCTGACCCAGCTCTGTTAGAAATACTACATGTAAAGAAATCCCAATCCTTCTGCACCACACACTCCAGAGACCTCAACCTCATTACCACAATCAACAGAACATGCTGGAGGGATAGGTTCATAACCCTGAAGACTGCCAATGCTCTGGAATAGATTTCCCATACATGTCAAGCAGAGCACCTCACTGGCCATCTTCAAGAGAAATCTTGATGAGTAGATGGGAAATAGAAAGTTCACACCTGGGATCACTCCAGCTCTACTTGATAGAGGCATTGGGAACTAACATCGGGCGGATGATTAGACTCAGTGACATGAAGCAATAATAATAGTCGAAAAACATCATTCATACAGCTTTGGGCAGGTCATGTACTTATTAAATCTTTCTTACTTATTCATTATTAAATGCATCACATATCTACATCAACTTGTACTTTTACAAAAGTTGTTTCATGAATCAGTAAGTATGGATTGTTTTCAATTTTTTGTGTGTATTTTGATTTTTTCAGGAAGTAGTCACTTTTATATAGGCCCACTTAGAAAGTTAATTTAAATCTTTGAAATTTTTGGTGTACATTGTCATTTCTTATTTATTTCATCCCATTTTCTTACACAAGTAACCTGTAACAAAAATGTAACGAACTGCCATAGCTATGTCTAGCAACAATCTTTGTGTTATTCCATTCTGATTTATTTAATGTTTACATATTTGTTGATTAGGTAGGTAGACTGATTGCAAGGCTTTTTCAGTCATGACCCAAACTTTAAATGAAACATCATAGGGTTATGTAAATATGATAGTTGTGAAAAGAATTGCTGAAAAGGAAAATGCAGTGACAATGAATACAATGGTTTGTTCAACTGTGACAAACAAAAAACATCTAGTAATTAGTGCAATTTTATGACATTCATAAATATTTACTCAAAGTTGTACTGATTAGATTATAATATTCAGCATGCATTTTTTACTGGTCTGTCTGGCACCTCTTAAAGAATTTTGTGGATGTTCATTAGAAAGAAATTCCTTGAGCTTGATTTTGGAATCCTGCAGTTTGCTGCTGTGTTACTTCCACATAGAGGTTGTTCCAAAAAGTAGGTCCTGCTTTGTTATTTCAAAAGGTCTTTTATGGATTAAAGATTCTATATTTTTCATTATTTGTTTAAATTCTATAGGCTGTGGTTCTTACTAAAAGCCTTGTGAATAATGGATTGCATGTATTCTGAGTGGTCAATATGATAACTAAATGTAAGTAAAGTAAAAAAAAAACAGGCTAGCAAGAAAAATGTTTTTCTTCTTTGCATTATTACTAGCATAACCTTAGGTTGTTTTTACATATTTCTATTCATTTTTATTCAGTGAAGTAAGATAACTAATTTAAAGTCTGATAGAGATAGACTCCTGAAACTATATGGACGTAAACAAATGCAATGGTGGTGTGTATGTGTATACATGTATTTTATAAAATGTGGTGAAGAATAAATTACTATAAGATGGGTAAATTTAAATAGCCTTATACTTCTATCATTGTTTTCAACTGACACTCACTCTGCAGCAGCATCAAGTGCAACGCACTTAGTCATTAAAATTATATAATGAAAACCTACCTCTTGGCACAGAAGGTACAGCAGTCAGCAACAGTGTCTCACAACACCTGGATCTCCCATTTATCTTATATTAATGCCTTCAATGTGAAGTTTGCATGTTACATCTGAGTCCATGTGGATTCTCACCACGACATTCACTTTCCTCCTACATCCTATCCCAAAGACATGCAGGTTGGTAGACTGGCATACATAAACTGTATCAAGGTATCTGTGATATGGTGTGTGTGTGTGTCTGTGTATGTGCATCTGAAAGGCTGTCAGCTACTGAGCCATATACACATTTGCTCTTCTGTCAAAGTACTTCTTATTAAAGCATTTAAAACTACATAAAGATATTATTGAAACTGGGTCTCTGGATAGCATTTCATACTTGTGTATTTACCATGTCATCAAAGTTTAATTTATTTCATGTTGTGGCAGAAGCTCAGTTGTGGGTAATAGTAACATGGCTGAAGTCTTCAGAGGAAAATTTGCCTTATTGCAAAGACAGATTGAATACTATTCACATATCTTTATAACTTTCTTACTTCGGATAGTAGAATTGTTGAAAAGAAAATGCTTTTGAATGAATGCATTATATTATAATTTAACTAACATTGGAAAGCTACGAAGTGTCTGCTTCTTCAAAGTCTGCCATGTACTTTTAGTAAACTTAGCAGAGTTAGTTCTTCTCAAGATTTTAGGATCATAGCACAGTAATGGCAGTTTAGTCACTCTCAATTTGCATATTCAGTGCTCGTCTTCATGGTACTGTGGCAGGTTAGAATGGGTGCTGTCTTTGAGGAAACAAACCATAACTGAGCAAACAAAACTTAACTAGACAATGTCAGTAAGACCAAAGAAGGAGTAGGGCAGGACAGAGGAGTGTGCTCACAGTAGAATATGATCATAAATATGGGAAATCTGAGTAGAAATTATTATAAGACTGAATGAGTCCTTGCACCATAATTTGTTACAGTTCTAGTTTTACATACCATTCTGAAAGTGAGGTATCCCTTCTGGAACAGAAGCACCATTAATTGACACGGTTCTCTGTTCTGCAACAACAAGATCTAGTCCAAACATCATCCGAAGTACCTGCCAGGGGACAGTAAAAGAAAAGGTCAATGATTACAGATTCATAAAGGGAGGACAGACAATAAGGGAAAGGATAAAATAAACCACAAAACAGCTTACTATGTAAACTTAGAAATTAAAAAAAAAAAATGCAGCACCAAAATTCCCAGCCAAATGTTTATTCACCACAGTTTCTGGCTGGGACTTTTGTTGCAGCGTTTTTTATTAACAAGGGAAAGGAAAAAGTAAGGGAGAGAAACAAGGATTAGATGCAGGGACAAGACAAGGGTCAGAGAAAACAGAAGAATAAAAGGTACAGTAAGAAAGACAGCAATAAAAATAGCAGGGAAGGAACTGAAAGAGAGAAATAAGGAAACAGACTTGGTTAGACTGACTGACAAACTGGGGAAGGGAAGCATCTGCCACTGAGCAAAACTGAAAAATCTTCTATTCATCTAACTGTAACATTACATTGATGAAAAATGCAGCATAACGAAGAATTGCCCAGCACTCTCTCAGTTTGCTAATTTGAACCAACCGATACCCCATTGTGTTAGTTATTATTTATATAAATAAATTTATGTACTTGATTTGTCAAGTTTTATTTTCCCAATGCAGTGTACTTTGAATTTTATTACCATAATTCACTCTACCTCAGTTAGGTTTTTCTGCTATTCATGTTTGGTGCCATTAATACTATTTTACAGTATTTGTCTATGTACAATTATCATTTATTTATTTTTTACCCCTTATCACTGGCACCAGGGTGCTTGACACAAGTGAAATACATCTCCTTGAAATGGAAGTTTATATTCAAATTAAAATTATGTGGGTGCTTGTTGGCTAAGTTCTCGTACTAAAAGAACATAACAAAACAGCATTAAAAACAAATGAAACAAGAATATATTAAAACAATTGTAAAACAAAGATTAAAAAACGTAAAGTATGTAACTGAGAAAATTATTGTCCTTATGCCAGGTCAAAGAAAAACGTTTTTAAAACTTTTCTAAAACCATTGTGGCCTGGGATTGATTTTAACCAACCAAACAGGTGGTTAAAAAAGATAGGTCCTTTGGAAAAAGAGTACTCATAAGATTAATCTAGCCAGACCTTTGTAATCTCCAACAGCCCAAGGACTGAGGATTACAGAGTATGAACAGACTGATACAAGTTGAAAAATTCCTTGTAGTTTTGGGGGGGGGGTCCAAGTTGTACAGGCAATGAACAGCAGGATGGAAACTTTATAAGCTAAATGTGACTAACTATTAGGCAGTACAGACTCCATAGTAGTGTCATGATATGGTGGCAGTGAGATACTTTAGTAAGAATGAATTGTTGACCAGCTGCAGAAGGTCAAGTTCAGAGTCACACAGGCCCAGACAGCAGACATTACAAAAATGTAGATATGAAGATACCAAAGCATGCATCACCATAATTAAATCTACTGAATGAATATGATGCTTAAACTGGGAGAAATTCTCAACTATTAACATAAGAATTTAGGAGATGCCTTGACTCAGTGAGTTGCACTTTAAATATCATTGTTAAATTCCACACCTTTAACATGAATTCAACTTTGTCTACACTGTAGATCACATCTTGGAACAAAACTGGAGCAGAATAATTGTGAATAGCGTAGCAACTATCTTGGAAGTACTGAATTTTAATGAACATTTATCAGCCATTTGGGGCTGCATTCAAAGCTTAAAGTTAGTTCTTATTAAGGCAAATGCTGAACGCTGAGGAAAGGAGAGGTATAGATGCATGCTGTCATTGTAAAAATGATTGTTTTACCCTCGTCTTCAAATGCCATTTTAAGCATATACACAATGAAAACTAGAGGACCCAGAAGTTTGAACCCTGTGGCAGCCCACATGTCAGATGGAATGGAGTAGATGTGTGAACTCCAGACAGAACCCTTTGAGTATGTTTAGAAAGGAAGGAGACAATCCATTGCTATACAAGATACTACAGTATTGCTTCAACCTGTTGAGCAGAATCTCATGGTTCATCATGTCAAATGATCTAAGCAAGATGAAATAACAACATTGAGCTCTAGCTATAAAACTAGTTATGAAGAACTGATTAAACACCCCTAATCTACGGAGTCAGAACCTTAGTTGGCTCATTGATGTCATTCCCTGATGTGGTACTCGAGGAGCAAAAAAAACCCCAGAAAGATGTTTCTTTATGCAATAAGTTTTTTATGCGTCTCTTTGAATTGTTACAAGAGCCTATTGCTAAGTGTTTGTTTTGTTCCTCACTATGTAACTATTTACTTTGTTTATTGTATCTTATGTATATTTTACTTACTGTACTTGTGGAGTTTTTCTCCCCGGGCCTCCGCTGAAAAAGGACCTGCGTCAGGTTGGAATTTCCCGGTAAACAAATGTAAAATAAATAAATAAATATGCGGTCTTTAATCTGACCCTCCCTTCTGTCCTAAAGAGAGCACCAGGTCCTAATGCTCTATGTCTTCACCCTTTTTGTGAGAGTAAAAGAGAAAAAAAAAAGAAAAAAGGTCGTCCATTCTCTGATCTAGCATGCTTCTTCCCAACTAAGAAGGAGTGCACCAGGTCCTAATGCCCTTCTTCTCTACTACCTGTCCTTGCATTTATGTGAGGAGCTTGAAAAAAATGGATCTACCGATTTCTCCCCTTGACACCTTGCACCTGAGGTGCCCCCTTTGCCCCACCCAAGCTATACTTCTGGGCTCAGTATTACATTTGGACTAAAAATTAGGCAGGTACAACTCATAAATTTGATTAGCATTGAAATAAGAATCCAGCTGCCCATACACAACCTTACCTATAAATGGAAGGTTTTAAGTCTGCTCCATACTTGTCCAGATCTTCAGCATGTAAGTCAGCCTTCTCAAGAATAAGAGTAACTTAGACCTTAAGACTACATTCACATGAGATAGCTTAAAGATCTGATAGAAGACTGGGCGTTATACATCCCAGCAAGATGTCACTAGTTTTGTAGGACAAGATTCCAGTTCGTGGGTGTTAAATACATTTGTACAGGGTGATGAAATTGCCATAATTTGAAATAACAAACTCTTGCCAAGAAGAAGATGGAGAACATTCATCTGGACCATGATGCTCTCATGAACATACGTGAGACAACTCTGGCTTAAGCTTAGCAGTGAAGTACTGAGCAACAAATTTGCATTCCTTATTGAAAAATGCACTCCTTGCTGTGGCGACCCCTAACTGGGAAAAGCCGAAAGAAGAAGAAGAAGATTGAAAAATATACTCCTTAACTGAAAAAGGATCTCAGGTTGGCAAGACAGAAATGATTGTTAAGTCTACCAACCACCCAGAAGACCAGTACAGATCAGCTCTTAACTATTGAAATGCCCTGGAATAATAACTTGTTATAGGTAATCTCAGTCTGAAAGACAGAATAATGTTCATCCAGAAGAATGACAGAATAATGTTCACAGCAAAAAGCTATCTTTCAGAGGGTGAGCATGGCAGTGTCTCCTCTGTATCTTCTATCCTGTCCATTTTGCCCAGAGTTCAAGATCATACAATGGTTTGGATGGCAAAAGATGGACCTAATCTGCACTGCTTGATGTATGGATGTATGAAATCAAGCAAAACTGTAAAGACATTATTGTATAGACATTAGTCACTTCATTAGCTTGGGCGGCCATGGTGATGCAGCGGTTAGCGTTGTCGCCTCACAGCAAGAGGTTCTCTGGTTCAATTCTTGGCTGGGGTGCCTTCTGTGTGGAGTCTGCATGTCCTCCCTGTGGTTGCGTGGGTTTCCTCTGGGTGCTCCGGTTTCCTCCCACATCCCAAAGACATGCTGTAGGTGGATTGGACACTCTAAATTGGCCCTAGGTCTGAGTGTGTGCGTGTGTATGCTTTCCGTGGAAGGTTGGACACCGGGCTGGCAACTCAGCACTGTAAAACTCCACTGACAATCATGAGTGGACAGGTGATCCGCTGGGGCGACCCCAAACTGGGAAAAGCCGAAAGAAGAAGAGGTCACTTCATTAGCTTGTATGGTATTGAAGTGTTAAAATGCTGATGTGTTTGGAAATTAGTGAATCAGATGTAACATGACACAGATTTCTGTACACCATCTGAACCTGGTCTGGGGGCATCACTCAGGGTAAATCCACCAAAAAGCAAACAAGGTTATAGTCAGACAATGTCACAGGTTTCACCACCAAGTCACTGTTTGCAGCAATAAGCTAGAACACCAAATCCAACATATGCTAATGCATCTACATATAGCAGAGATAATAACCTGACCAAACTGTATCCCCTCTTGCCAACAGAAATTCTTTTATTATTAGTGATTCTTTATCCAACAAAATGTTGAAGTTACCCAAAATCAACTATATGAGCAATGCTAACACATAATATAGGTATTTGTTTTACAGTTTGATAACCGGGTAGGTGTTGCCGGTCACCTCACCCTTTTCAATCACATGCCAGGACAAGACTGACTAAAGTTTATTCACTATTAATGTAAATTTTATTTTATTTATTTATTTATTTCCAGTTTGTTTAACGGGAAGTCCACTGGGCCCAAAGAGCCCGTTTTCAGTGGAGGCTCGGGGAGAAAAGCTCCATGAAACAGATTACAGTAAACATAGCAGTTCAATAAAAATACAAGTACAAATGCATATCAAATAATACAAAGCGTGAGCAATATTGCCCATAGTGGAAAAATATCATGCAGATACATTTTGACAATTCACACAGTTAAAGTCAAAAGCTATTTACATTATTTACAGGGTGTGAGAGAGTGCATGGGAATTAGCTATAGGTGGTTATAGCCAGCTATAAGGTGCTTAGGAACTCAGGAGGATACCCTCCCATGGGCTTTTGTTAAAGAGTTATAGGTAGGTAGTTACATTTCCATTTGGAGGAGAGGTAGGTGTAAAGCTGATTTTTGAATTTGTTTGTGTTTGACATTGCCCTTAGTGTGGAAGGGAGAGAGTTCCATTTCTTACCTAAGGAGAGGAGACGTTGTCCAGCAGGATGTTTAGGTTTGTGGACAGTAATTAAGTTTTGGTGTTCAGATATGAGAGTTCTATTTGGGGTGTATGGGGAAAGGATGTTAGAGCGGGGCATTTGATTGGATTAAATATTAGTCTATGTGCTGCAGTGAGCTGGAGGAAGTCCTGGTAATTTGTGAATTCTAACCAATTGAGGGATTGGAGGGTACCACAGTGATGAGTGGAATGTTTGGCTTTGGTGGCAAATTTAGAAATTTTGTTATAACAGCTTTCAAGTTTGGAAATGATGGAAGAGGTTAGGTTAGTTAGTAGCGGGATGCCGTACAGAAGGGAGGGAAAGAGGTAAGAGGAGGCCAGAGTATGCCTAGTAGAAGAAGTAGAAGTATTCAGACAATAAATGAAAAAGAAAGATTAAAACAAATCCGTAGCATAGTACATAATATGCACAAACTATACAGTTAAGATTGTAACAATGAGAACACAACACCAAACATATACATAATATATAGATGACACGAGAAAGCCAGTAAACTCATAAAATAACATCCTTGTACTAGCCGATGGATGCTAGACAAGGAAGTAATGACAGTTTGCATAGGTTTAAGGATAACTTGCACTATCAGAACTTAACAGCAGAGTAGAAAATCTCATTTCCTTCAAAGTCTGGTGGTGATTATAATAAGACCAAACATAAAGAAATAAGAATTTTTTGCATGTGAGATGAGAGGATCTTTGCTGTTACAGTGTTGCTTGAATTACATTTCAAATAGTTGGCTTCATTCAAAATAAGACTAAAGACAAGGCAGTCAACCAACTAGTCCATATCTTGAAAATTATGGCCCTTCGTGCTTCCTTTCAAGCACTCTAAGCTACAGTCCTTTGCTAGTGGCTACTACCACAGCTTGACCAGGTGTTAAGTAGGTCTCCCTGAGAAAAGGATATATGGAAGTACTCATTTGCAGGTCAAATAAAACTCCAAACTGTATTAACAGATTAATAAAAGTGTTGACAACAGTATTTAGAAATACACTTAAGATATTCCCAACAACATGCTGTGGGTTAACAAGGTACATCTGATCAGTAAATGAATACAGGTAGTTTGGTATGTGTGAAATATATAAAGATGATTAGACCTAACAGCATAGCTGTACCTTTGGGCCATGGTGGTGAGGTACAAATTATTGCATAAATCTTGAAAATGTACATTCTGTTGGATTCCTGGATTAATGAACTATCAAAATAACAGGGATGACACTGAAAATATATACAGTGGATATAAAAAAGTGTACATACCCCTGTTAAAATGCCAGGTTTTTGTGATATAAAAAATGAGACTACAATAAATCATTTCAAAACGTTTCCCACCTTTAATGTGACCTATAACCTGTACAGTTCAATCGAAAAACAAAGAAATCTGTTAGGGGAAAAATATAAAAAAAATAAAAAACGTACAATAAGCTGGTTGCATAAGTGTGCACACCCTTAAACTAATACTTTGTTGAAGCATCTTTTGATTTAATTACAGCATTCAGTCTTCTTGGGTAGGAGTCTATCAGCATGGCACATCTTGACTTGGCAATATTTGCCCACTCTTCTTTGCAAAAGCACCCAAATCTGTCGGATTGTGAGGACATTCTTTTGCACGGCCCTCTTCAGGTCACACCACAGATTTTCTATTGGATTTAGGTCTGGGTTCTGGCTGGGCCATTCCAAAACTTTAATTTTCTTCTGGTAAAGCCATTCTTTTGTTGAGTTAGATCTATGCTTAGGGTCATTGTCGTGTTGAAAGGTGACATTCATCTTCAGCTTTCTACAGATGCCTGAAGGTTTTGGGCCAAAAGTGACTGGTATTTAGAACTGTTCATAATTCCTTCCACCTTGACTAAAGCCCCAGTTCCAGCTAAAGAAAAGCAACCCTAAAGCATGATACTGCCACCACCATGCTTCATCATGGGGATGGTATTCTTTTGGTGATGCGAAGTGTTGTTTTTGTGCCAAACATACCTTTTGGAATTGTGGCCAAAAAGTTAAACCTTCGTCTCATCAGACCATAAGACATTTTCCCACATGCTTTTGGGAGACTTGTATTGTTTTGCAAATTTTAGCCAGGCCTGGATGTTTTTGTGTGTAAGAAAAGGCTTCTGTCTTGCAACCCTACCCCATAGCCCAGACACATGGAGAATACAGGATATTGTTGTCACATGTGTTGCTGTAGGTCTCATGGCAGCCTCCCTGACCAGTTTTCATCTGGTCTTTTCATCAGTTTTGGAGGGATGTCCAGTTCTTTGCAACATCACTGTTGTCCCATATTTTCTCCACTTTTTGATGACTGTCTTCACTGTGTTCCATGGTATATCCAATGCTGTGGAACATTTTTTGTACCCTTCTCCTGACTGATACCTTTCAACAATGAGATCCCTTTGATGCTTTGTAAGCTCTCTGCGAACCATGTCTTTTGCTGTAGCAGGCAACTGAGTAAATGCAAGGAAAATCTTACTAGGACAGCAGAACTTTATTTGGGGTTAATCAGAGTCTCTTTAATTGATGGCAGGTGTGTACCCAAGAAGACTGAATGCTAAATATTAAATCAAAAGGTATTTCAACAAAGTATTAGTTTAAGGGTGTGCACACTTATGAAAGCAGCTTAGTGTACATTTTTTATTTTTTATACTTTTTCCCCTAACAGATTTATTTGTTTTTCAGTTGAACTGTACAGGTTATACGTCACATTAAAGGTGGGAAAAGTTTTGAAATGATTTATTGTGGTCTCATTTTTTTTTTATAAGAAAAAATGTTTTCATTAATGTTTGTAAAATAACTGACGTCAATGGCCCACCTAAATGACCAGTAACTAAGACATCTAAAAATACTTTTTTTCTTTAAGGTAAGCAATGGAAAACCTTGACCGATGCCTGTTATTTTGTAATTTTTCAAAAAAGAAAAAAAAAAGAAATTCCTCTGTTTCAGCTACAAATCATCAGTATAACAACTATAAAAAATTCATGCTGCTGTAAGTATGGTTCTGAGTGTGTATATTCATTTTTAAAAGTGTGAATGAGGATGCTGACAAAGCAGGGTGAAAATGATGCTCCCACCGATCAATGTTAATGGAAAAAAAATGTTAACATTTCTTTAATGAATGTCACCAAAATGTCAGTCTTACTACCTTGTCCAGATAACTAGTTGTAGACCCGTTTGCCAACCATCCTCATGGTTATAGAGCCATACAAGTTCTTAACTCAGAAGCAATAACTATTCTAGGTGACAAGTGTACCTAGTACATGATAGAAGCGGTTTCATTTAACAGTGTAAAAGGAAAACTGTGTCCTACATAGCTGATTACAGCTAAAAAAATTGACATATCAAAATGCAAACATGCAAATGACTTAACCAAAAGTACCTACAGTTCATAATGTCAACACATGAAAACAATGGTAATCAAAAGTACCAAAAAAACACTCAAATCTACAGGAAATAAATAAAAAAATATACAGACACTACTACTCTGATTATTGTGTACTAAAAACACAACAAAATAAAGGAAACAAAAACTCCTAAACCACAGCAGTACCATAAGATATGATTTGTCTGAATAGGTGTGGTGTTACAGAAATGTTTTTTTCTACGGTAAGAGCTTGTGTAGAGCTGAATTTAAGGACTAGCTGTGGCCTGTAGCTGTAAACTGTAACCTACAGCATAGTTGCTGGAAGGGCTGTCTGGACTGAGTCCTGTAGGAATAAAATTGGAGGTGTTACCTGTGAACAGTGAGAACTTGCATCCAAGACATTGGGCCAATAATATAAATACCTCTAAGATGAATTGTGCAAGCCAAAGTGGGCTGTTTTCATTTATTTTATAAGCCTGTGTTTTATGTATCTTTGTCCCCAGAGTGGTTAAAGAGTTGACACTGGTGGAAAATACAAATAGTTTGGCCAGGGAATTGCCAAATGACAATCCTTTGCTATTCATTTGCTACCAAGTGCTTAAACTATTTGAGCTTCTTGTTTCTTTGGAATTTGTGAAGACAAAAATATATCTGCAACAGTCATGTTGCTGCTATGCCACAATATGGGAGGTGCGCTGTGTATGCGGTCCTTTTTGTTGACTGACTTAAACACTGATATCTAACTGGAAAGGCAGTAAAGTGATTTAATACCAACACTTGCCTTGTTTCTGAAGGTTGTGTCAATGTTGTGCTGGGATCCAAGAAGCACAAGTAACAAACTGTTATCCTCATTAAACTGATCCTGGAACTGACTGCTGTTACCTGTGGTGCATGCCCTATCTGACAGGAGTTTTGTTTTCCTGCTGTGGTTCTTTCTATACCTACAACTTAAGAGGATTTAGTGAATGCCGTAGTAGAATCTAAAGCAGACAATAATCAGGAGCATGAGCATCTGCAACAACAATTACTGGACAGATTTAAAAGAGATTTCCTAATAATATGAGAAAAAATGAATGTTGCAAAGTGATCCCAAGGACTCTGACAAGTTTGTAACTTTAGTAGAATGCTTATCATTTAATGACCATTTGTTTGAAGTTGTGTTGCCTATTAAATTCAGAGTAGCAGTAAATGTGCAGTCTCCTGCGAATCAAGAAGTTTCAACTATTTATTTATATTTCATTACGAGGGTAGTGCACTGATCAGTATTGAGTGATTTCAGACTCAGCTGAGGTGAAATGCAAAACATTTCACAAACAAAAATACAAAGATGTAGGCAATGACAGAGTCGCTCAAACTAGTTACACAGAACATGACATTAACTCTTACAGAGATCCAGGATCAAAACCATGAGTAGGGAAAATGGCAAAGAAGCTACAAAAGGGACTTGAACTAGTTATTATTAGGTGGCTGAAAGGGTCCTGTGTGTTGCCAGAAACATGTCCCAAAGGCAGACCAAAAGAAATCCAATGCTGTAACAGATGTCAGCAAGGAAACTGAAGGAAAACTAACAGAAAACTGTTGAAGTAAAAATTAGCACAAGACAAATGCCTGCACAAAGACTTACAAAACTGTTATTCTTTAAGAAGAGCAAGATGTGACACCATACCACTGGACCAGTAATCAAGGAGCCTTAATCCTCACCACTGGCACTAGTGGAGGATGTACATTGGGAGGATGACAAGTTACACACACAGTATTTCCAGATGCAGTTCTCTGCATCAAGTGCAGTTTCCCTTAAGAGTACAGAGATGACAGTCAGTCTGGAGCTAGTTTCTCCAGATCCCCAATAAGACTCCCCGCTGGCACAGTTATAAAGTTGAGATCTCAGCTGAGTGACCAAGCCAAGACCTCCAGCACCCTCTCTGTCCAACCAGTGCTTTGTGTCTGTGCCCAAGTAACTGACACACACACACCCTTTGAGGTTTGATTTACACACACACCTGGGAAAAACTGGCATAGGTTGACTAGCCATGCCCCCTTCTGCCCAAACTATTAGGTTGTTTTCACTGTCACCAGTCACTCCTTATAAGCTACTTTAAGGCCCTTAACAAAGGGTGTCTAAACTTACTGTGTAATATTACTATAAGTACAAATAGCAGTTTGACCGAGAGCAAGGCTATTATGAGTGGCTGACAGTGTCACCAAATAAATATGCAAGTACTCCCAGAACTTAAATATCTCTAAAAGGATCAGCCACAATGAAAGGTTTAAATATATAATAAATAATAAAAGAACAAGAAAATACTCAGTATATAATTACAGTGGCATCAGAGTACAAAATCACAAGAAATATTTAAAGCAACATTGCAGGACAGTCTCAAATAAAGAAAAATATCTAAAAGAAGCTTTGCTATATTCCTGACTACATCTAGGAGAATTACTAGTCCCTAGTTAACTTACTTACAGAGCAAGGCAATGTGTGGTGAATGGGTCTTCTTGTCGGGTCCAAGACTGGATGCAGAATGCTCTCTCTCTGTGAAAGTTCTCAAATTAATATCTCAAATATTACTGCTTGCAGAATGACCTCATTTCTTGTCATCTGACTCTATCCCAGGTGAAACCCCCCACTGCTGGAAGCTAAAAGTATTTAGCATCTACCAGTGAAAATACATAGACCTCAGATCTTTGGCAAATGGTGAAGGTCATAAAACAATAAAGCACTTCCAAGACAATACAATACAGAAAGCTCCCTGGTTTTAGACATTGTGTCTCTTGCTGCACTGAAACTGAAAGCTAACATGGTTTTATGGCCTGGCCATAAAGTCATTTAATTTCAGCTATTTTTCTGAAGTTAACTTCTGCATTTCAGCTTCCACTGTTAAAACACATACATCCAAACAGTTACAATAGTGCAGGTACATTTCTATTCTATTATAGTAGGGCATGCTGTGGTTAGATTTCAAGCACTTTGCAAATACCTTCAAAAATTTTTTTATACATGTGACGTACAGTTCTAATACATTTGTAACACAAGCATCTTGTATACATCATGTTGATATTCATAAATGACGTATTATTTACAAAATTCCAGATAGCTGGGCTGGCAGTATCTGCTTTTGTGACACAAGATACAATATAATTATTTATTTAACATTTGTTTACTAGGAAATTCTGACTTGAACAAAGCCAATTTTCAGCAGAGGCCCAGAGAGAAATGCTCCAGATGCATGTCTTTGTGATGTGGGAGGAAACCAGAGCACCCAGAGAAAACCCACACGATCACAGGGAGGACATGCAGACTCTGCACAGAAGGGACTCCAGCCAAGAATCGAATCAGAGAACCTCATGCTCTGAAGTGACAACACTACCACTGTGCTAGCTGTAATTAAAGTTATAGGGAAAGATAATATATTCCATTACTTATTTCCCATATTTTGATCTAAAAGGTGATGTCTTATATAGGGTAAGTAAAGATAGGAAGATCAGTTGTTATTGCCAGTACCTTACAGGACACTAGTAATGATGTTAGCCCATGTTCACCTTCTAGGAGATCACTTGAGCATGGGCAAAACTAAGGCAAGAGTGTTAGCTGGATATTATTGGTCAGGTATAGGGAAACATATAATGCATTTCTATGCTTCTTGTCTAGAATGCCAGAAATGTGTATTCCATCTTGGAGTTGAGAGTCCATTTATTATAATGCCTACTACAGAAACACCATCTTAGTTCATTGTTATGGTCATTATGATGCCACTAATAAAATCTTGCAATAGATATCAGTGAAAACGAGCAGCTGTTATCCTACTTGCTGTACGTAACGAGAGGCGCCAAAGGCTTCAGCTGTGTGTACCCCATTTGAATTCTTGTATGGCAGACATTCCAGAGGACTGCTTGATATATTTAAAAGGCCGTAGGAAGAAGAATCAGGACCATTTAAATGTGTAAAAGAAAATTGTTAGTTTGTAGGATGCACTAAAGCTGATCATGCCTATGTAAAGAAGCACATACAGAAAACCAAAATGTTACAGCAATTAATCTATAATAATAATAATGTCCAACTTAGAGAATGTTACCCAGGGTATTCCACTAAGTGGCAAGGCTCTGTTTGAGGTGAATGAAAGATTATGCATTGAACTACAACGTTAGACAGCCAGAAAAGAGAAAGGTAAAGCAAATCTATCACACAATGTATTAAAGCCATTTAGAGATTTATTTCATTTATTTATTTTACATTTAGTTAATGGGAAAGTCTGACTGGATACCAGTCCTTTTTCAGTGGAGGCCTGGGGAGAAAAGCTCCACATTTAGGAAACAGTACATAGTACAATAAAATTACGGTATGCAATATGTTGAAGGGTACACATAAATTATACACAGGGCTCAGGCTCACTCTGCTCCCTTACCCTGCCCCCAATTACCACCTGCTCCCACTATCCCTATAGTTATACCACATAATCCACTCCCGCAAAACTTACTATCCAATCCTTAACCAAAACACCTTAATTACCCTCACAAAATCACCTCCCTCTCACATACACCCTCCAATAGCTTCCACATCACCCACACTCACTATGCCCCTACCCAAAAACCTCCCTCTAACATTTCTTGCAGCTATTCTCATCTTAACTCGCATAAGGGCTTATTACTATACAACTTATGAAATTCACCACTATATACCATTTCAAAACCCAAGGGAACATACCTACTCCATAGCTACTAATGCCACCCACTTTAACATCATTGGGGTCCAGACCATATACAAACATCTCTACCTAAAACTTACATACTTCACAAAAATCTCAGATAGTTCCAAATCACTATTAACAAAGAGATATACACTTCTACTTATTAAACTATCCCAACTACTCTTGAAAGTATATAGCCAACTAAAACAACATGGCAACATCCACCCAAACCCTGGCCCAGCTTCACAAATTCAAATTCCCAACAACAGAAACCTGGAAAATGGGCAACAACTATGCCAAAGGCCCACCACAATTCTAATGGTCATAAATTTGAACATTAGAAGCCTAGCAAAAAAGACCCATGACTTTCATGCCCTGTTGTCATATTACTTGCCAGACATTGTTGGCCTTACTGAAACCTGGCTAAAGCCAACATCCGATAATGAACTGCTCCCACCTGGGTACATCATCTATAGGGCAGACCGCCAAGGTAGAAAAGGGGGAGGGGTTGCAATACTCTTTAAAAACTCCCTTGATATCACAAAAATAACTACAGAAATCCCTTTATTTAATCTTCTTCTTTCGGCTGTTCCCGTTAGGGATCGCCACAGCAGATCAACTGTTTCCATTTCTTCCTGTCCTCTGCATCTTGCTCTGTCACACCAACCACCTGCATGTCCTCTCTCATCACATCCATAAACCTTATCTTAGGCCTTCCTCTTTTCCTGTTACCTAGCAGCTTCATCCTTAGCATCTTTTTCCCAATATACTCTGCATCCCTCCTCAGCACATATCCAAACCAACGTAGTTTTGCTTCTCTGGCTTTGTCTCCAAACCTTCCAACCTGGGCTGACCCTCTAATATACTTATTCCTAATCCTGTCCATCCTCGTCACACCCAGTGCAAATCTTAACATCTTCAACTCTGCCACGTCAAGCTCTAATAATGCTGAAATTTTAGTCACCAAACTCAAAATCAACAGCAGGAAACATATAAATATTATATGTGGATACATTCCCCCTGGCAACAATTTGGATGGTTATGGTTCAGTCCATTCTGTCTTTTTTGTGCAAGGTCGAATAGATGTGCTCAATAGACCTTCAAGATGCATACTATTACATAAAAATGAACAGACAATCTAGAAGGTATCTGCACTTCCTGCTGGGAACCAGTCCTTACCAGTTCACCACAGCCTCCAGGGTGTTCACCAAATGCATGGCAGTGGTAACAGCTCTCTTCAGACTGTTAGGATTCCGAGTGTTTTGGTACCTGGATAATTGGCTCATTACCGCCCCCAACCAGGCATCTACTGATAATAGCATGAGATCAGGCACTTCATATTCGCTCCCATCTGGGGATAACCATAAATTACAACAAATCTCAGTTAGAACCATCTCAAAAATGAATTCATAGAGCAATTTTCAAAACAGTATCCGTGACAGCTTCTCTTCCTCTTTCAGGAGTAAAATCTATCAGTTTCCAGGTTGGAAAATAATTCACATTATCACAATCTCAGCCTGATTGATTCTACAAGACTTGGGATCAATGTCGGCGGCTATAGTCCTAGTTCCTCTAGCAAGATTGTACTTGAGAATTCTTCAGTGCATTTTAGCAGCACAATGGTCTATTCTTTACCAACACAAGTCAGCCTAAATAAGAATCACTCAGAAATGCAAGAGATACCTTTGGTGGTAGATTCAATCAGATCAGGTTCTACAAGGCCTTCCTTTCATTCTTTTTCAGTCCAGTGCCATAGTGATCATGGGCACATCCTAGATTGGGTGGGTGGATGGGGAAAACACTCCAAGCCAATTGTTTCCCCCAAAGAAGACAATACACATATCAATGTCTTGGAAATGTGAGTGGTGCTCTTATCATTGCAAGCCTTCCAAGACTGTCTCCCTTTAAGGACAATTGCAATTCAGATGGACAACATGTCAGTAGTTTGGTTAATAAACAATCATGGAGGAACCAGCTCTTACCCTTTGTGTCAAGAAGCACTCAAAGTGTGGCAATGGGTGATCTCTTCCAACCACTTTCTGATAGGAAAGCTAGCAGGTAATCTGAGCAGGTCCAACCTACTACCTCTCCAATTAAAGTAGCAAAATTTATGTCTGGGGGTAACCGAGGGATACTGTGTTCCATGATTGACCCTTAGGTCTTCTTCATGCCTATCCCTCAACTCCCCTAATCCCCAAATTTCTTCAGAAAGCTGCCCAGATGAAGAGCAACATCATCCTCATTGCACCTTACTGGCCTTGGCAGACTTGGTTTCCCTTTCTTTGGCCTCATCTACTTTACTCACCATAGATTCTGGATCCAATTCCAGACCCCTGTCTCACCTGACAAGCATGATTCATCCAGATATCTCAAAACTCAAGCTGACTGTGTGTTTTTTTCTACTTTCCTTAATAGCCAGAGAAAGTACAGTTGTGTAAAATCTTACCATAATGGTAGATGTCCTTGCCTTCACTGCTGCAGTATTCTTAACTGTATAGGATTCCCTGCCACATAAGCCCGATGTCCGGCCAGTCTTCCAAAGACTTCCAAATTTAAAAGGTATGCTGAACATCACCATATGCACCCTGCATAATGTAAGGCATACAGGTGATGTTCCGGCTTACCAAAATCAGAGCTGATTGCCCCAGGAGGAGCACCAATCCAAGGAACCCAGGAGGTAGAGTGTACATCCAGGAAGGTAAAGAACTAGAAGAATAGAGTGAAGGAGCAAATACTGTAACAGTGAAAGCAAGGACATCTACTGTTATGGTAAGATTTTACACAACTGTATTATGTCCTTACATTCAGTGCTGCAGTATTCTTAACTGCATAGAAGAGTGCCAAAGCTCAAGAGGAAACTAGGGAGGAAGAAGCAGAAGAATCCCCTAGAAAGCCATGAAGAACTGAAATAGCAAAACCAGCCCTAGCTCTAGAGATACCATCCAACTTGTAGTGCTTGGTAAAGGTATGAACAGAAGTCCAGCTTCAAGAATATAATTAGTATCTAAGCCTGTAGCTGCTTCAAGAATATAATTAGTATCTAAGCCTTTGAAAAAAGCACCAGAGGAAGCCATAGCTCTAATAGAATGAACCTTACTTGAAAAAGGAAAGCTCTTTCCATGAAAAGTGTAACAAAAGGAAATAGCCTTAGAAATCCAAGAAGAAATAGTCTGCTTGGATACAGCAAGCCCCAAAGATATAGGATAAAAAAAATAACTGATCAGATTTTCTGATAGCCTTGGTCATATCCAAATAAACTCATAAGTTGCCTATGCATGTCCAAAGTATGCAGCACCCTCTCACTGTCAGTTTGTGGAGAGGGGAAAAAAGTAGGCAGATTAATAGACTGATTAAGAGATAGTTCATTAACCACCTTTGGCATACAAGAAGGATAAAATAAGGTTTAGTACATAAGGGCACTCTCTCTTCATGAAAAATCAAAAAAGGAGGACAAGCCATAAGGGCCTACAACTCAGACACCCATCTGGCAGAAGTAAGCACTAACAAAAGAATAGTCTTCCAGGAACAATGTTGCAAGGAAGCTGAAGTAGCAGTCTCAAAGGGAGTCTGAGTCAACTTCTCCAAAACAAAATTAAGATCCCAGGGAAGAGGAACAGGCTTCCTGTGAGATCTAATATTAGGGATGCCTTTAAGAAATTGTTTCACCTCAAATCTAGCAGCTAAAGGAGGAGAATAAAGCAGACAAGCTGGGAAAGCTGATATGTGGGCCTTAATAGAAGAATAGGCCAAGCCAGCACTGGGCATTTCACACTTATAAGAGAGAACCAAAGAAGCATCCACTGTAAGTGGGTCCAGGTTACGAGAGAGACACCAAAAAGAAAACCTCTTCCATTTGGATAAGTAGGATTTCCTAGTTGTAGGTTTTCTGGTCTCCTGCAGGACTTGCAGCACTTCCATAGAAAAAAGGTGTCTATGAGGAATCAAAATCCTTTCACCCACAGTGTCAGTTGAGGTGTGGACAGGTGGGGATGGATAAGAGATCCCTTGTCTTGTGTGATTAGATCCACCCTGTGAGGTAACTTGTGATGATTGCCCTAGCTAGATGCAGAAGAAGAGGGAACCAGTGCTGTCACAGCCAAAAGGGAGTCGCCAACAATATTTTGGGAGCATCCTGTTGAATCTTGAACAGGACTCTCGGAATGAGAGGAAGAGGAGGGGGATGCATAAAGAAACATCCCCTTCCAAGAGAATGAGAGGGTGTCCACCTTCCATACCAGAGGACCTGGGACTCTGGCACAAAACAGTGGAAGTTGTCTCTTCAGAGGGGAGGCAAAAAGATACAATTGAGGAGTATTTCACTTATGGATAATGTCCAGCAACACATCCCTGTGAAGCATCCATTCATGGGACAGAGTTAAGGACCTGCTAGTATCTGCCACAATTGAACGGAAGGGATATAAACTACCTAAAGAGTCACTTGACAGCAAGATCCCATACCAGAAGTGCCAACCAGCAAAGAAGATAAGATCTCATTCCTCCCTTTTTGTTGACATGCCACATCACTGTGATATTGTCTGTGAATACTTTGAGAGGCCCCAGGGAAAAGAGACTGAAAGGCTTGGAGAGCTAGCAGAAGACATCTCTTTGACATTGATGTGCTCCTTCTGCTGACAAGGTGACCACACCCCCTGTACCTTAGGGAGCCAAAGGTTGTCCCCCATCCCATGTCTGAGGCATCTATGAACAATTTCTGAAAGGGAAGAGGGGAATGAAAAGGGATCCTGGATTCAAAGACAACTGCTGAATTCGCCAGAGAAGTTCCTGTCTGAGGCAAGAAAAAAAAGGAACTACAAATTCTAGAGGAAGAGCATGTTGAAGCCACACTGTCTTCAGAAATCACTGAAACTTTCTCATATGAAGTTTGGCCAGAGGGGATATTGGAATGGTGGATGCCATGAAACCCAGAATGCTCAGAAACTCCCTGGTGGTAATAGAAGCCAGAGGAAGAAGAGTGTGAAAGAAAGAAGTGAGATTTAAGGCCTTTGGAGGAGGCAGTGATACAAGCATTGACACTGTCTGAATTCTGCAACCTGGAAAAACATGATCCTGAGAAGGAGTCAGAGAAGAATTTTTGAAATTTATAGTGAACCCCAGGCTCTGAAGAAGGGATACGTCAAAATGAATATTTTTCAAAAGGGTCTCTGGAGAGGATGCTTGAATCAACAGGTCGTCTAAGTAAGTAAATATTTAAATTCCTTGAAGTCTGTAAAAGGCAATCACAGGAGCAAGGCATTTGGTGAACACCCTTGGGGCAGTAGAAAGGCCAAAGGGCAAAGCAGAGAATTGAAAATGCCAGAAAGCAACAGAGAAATGCAAAAACTTTCTGAAAAGAGAACGGATCAGAATATGGAGATAAGCATCCTTGAGATCGAGAGACACCATGTAGGCCTGAGGAAGCAAGAGAGGGAATAGAATTTGAAGGGACAACATCCAAAAGGAAGGCACTGTTAGAAAAGTGTTTAGATGAGAGAGGTCTAAAATGGGTCTCCAAGTACCCTCTTTTCTGTGCACTAGATGCAGTCGGGAGTAGGACCCTTTCCCCCTTTGGGGTACAGGCACCTCTTGAATAGTACCGAGAGAAGAGCCTCTATTAAAAAGGGAAGAGGTTCCTGAGGTGGCTGAGGAATGCCCATGAACGGAGGATGGGATTTCCACTCCATGAAGTACCCTTGGTGAATGATCGACAGAACCGAAGAATCTTCAGTGATCTGAAGCCAAACCAGAGGAGAAAGAGAAAGGCAAAGTTAAGGAGGAGTGTGGCTGGGAAGGGACGGATAGTCACATTTTACCTGGTTTGTCCAGAAACGAAGGCTTTGGAGTCCCAGAAAATTGAGTAGCTTTAGTAGGAGTAGTCTGTCTGCCACTCTTCTTAACATTCATAGAAGGACATGATTGCTTATGAACAAAGGCAGGCTTAGCAGGGTAGTTTCTCTGAAATTTAGGCACAGGAGAAACAAACACATTTAAGTTCCTGTGAGGCCTTATCCTTATCCTGAAGGGACTTAAACGAACCAGGAGAAGCTTCCCCATACAGAAGTTTAGAATCCAGAGGATCATCCATCAACTTAGCTTTAATATAATCAGGTAGAGGTTGAAGCCTAAGCCAAGAATACCTCCTCATAACTGAACCAAAAACAGCAGCCCTAAAAGAGGCATCTACTGCATCATAACTTCATTCAATAGAATGATGAATGACTTGAGAGGAAGTCCCTAGCAAGGAAAGAACAGAAATTTTACCCTAGAAAATCTGAAATAATTGACAGGCCTGAGAAAGAAGAGCCAACACCTACCTAGACATATGGGTCTGATAATTAATAGCCCTAAAATCTAGGGTAGCAGAAGTGTAAACCTTTTTGCCCAGCCTGTCCATAGTTCTGCTGTCCTTGTCAGAAGGCAAAAACTTTGGCAAATGAAGCAACTGAGACCGCTTATCAGAGGCTATGGACACTACCAAAGGGTCAGCAGCAGGACATTTATATAAAAAAGAACAATTCTCAGAACCTTATAAAACCTATCAGGCTTCTTGGGAGGATGTGGGAGAGAATCAGGCATCTGAGAGGCATTGGAGAAAGCATCCAGTAAAGCAGCCAAAGCAGGAGAAATAGCCACACATTTAGGAGAGTCCAACTGAAAGAGAACATAGTACCTTTTATTGATATCGGAGACATGAGAACAATCCCACTTAAAAAAAAATCCATCATCCTAGAGTGTGTGTCCCCAAAGGAAATTTCCATCAAAGGAACATCAGGACGAATAAATTCCTTCTCCTCTGATACATTGTCCAAAGGAGAAGGAATTTGAGTAGAATAAGTCAGGAATTTGTCAGCAGAATCCGACTCATCCTCAGAAGAATTCTAGTCTCTATGTCTTTTAAGAGGAGTAGAGGACCAAGGAGGAGCAGGAATTGAAACCCTTTGAGGAGGCTCTAAGGACATTAAGGCAGGAAATAATCCCTGAATAAAATTACATGGGCAAAATCTGGAATGGACTACCACATGACATTATATCTACCCCAGCCCTCTCTCCATTAAAAACTTTGTTTCCTGACTAAACCATCTCTCCCAGAAAATACTACTACCTCTATTTCAGTTCTTACTAACACTAAGCTTACTAAAAGTCAATTATCCCAGATGACAAACAAGAACATCCAATCTAAAAATAACCATGTAAGTTCTACACTGAAGTTGCATAATGTTGTAAATATCTCTCATTCCTCTATTCTTTGCCTACCTCCACTTTACTTTATTTTTATGAATCATTATATAAATTGTTTAAAATTACATGTCTATTATCTATGTTTCTCTGCCCTAAGTTATTGTATTATAACTGATTATTTAGTTCATACCTCTCAACCTCTCAGTAAAAGAAATCTGGACAAAGCCAGAAAGAATGGGGGTCAAAGGCCCAAAAATAGGGACAGACTAAATATTGCTCTTATAATCTTAGAAAGTTGGTAGAATAACATGTTTTGCATAATTATGTATTTTCCGAAGGATATAAAGTCTGAAACTCAAATGTCTGCCATTATCTGGTATTATTTAGTGACTTCAGTCTTCATTGATTTACCTGAAAACTACAAATTTTATGAGGAGCAGACCAAACATATGAGGCAAAAATCTGGACATTTTGTGAAAATGTATACAGTTGAGAGGAATGATTTAGTCAAAGTATAGCTTCATGAATGTTTGTTTCCTGATTGTTTAAACTCTGTTATCTTGTATTTTGATCATTCTGTGTTGTCAACACCAGTCATCATATATATTCTGTGTGGAGCTTTTCTCCCCAGGCCTCCGCTGAAAAAGGACCTGTGTCCAGTCGGACTTTCCTGGCAAACAAATGTAAAAAAAATAAATAAAAATGAACCTCAAGGAACACAAAAAACAAGAACAAACAAAATCCCCAATGGGGCACTTATTTTGCAAAGACAACCAACAGGGGTATGAATTCCCTGGAGAATGAAAATGCATACACCTGGCAGAAAACGGACTTAGGTAAACAAACTGACGGTGTAAAAGATACATTCAGACTGGCAGCAAAGAAGTTCTGTTTGTGGTAAGCCTGAACTTCACCTTAATGCCCTACGTGCAGGGTGCATATGGCAACATTCAGCATACCATTTTAAATTCAGAAGTCTTTGGAAGACTGACCAGATTTCGGGCTTCCACGGCAGGGAATCCTATATAGTTAAGAATAGTGCAGCAGTGAATGTAAGGACATCTAGTTCTCTCTTCCCCTGTCCGTCATATACTTTTATCTTCCCATAAAGCTTCTACAAGAACACTTTACAGAAGCAAATGGAAAAAGGTTGTCTTTTGGGCACATCAGAAAGTGTTCTTGAATTTTTGGCAATGATTTTTAATGACGGAGCTAGCTCCTCAACCATTGGAGTCCAGTTAGTAGCAATCTCTAACTTTCATAATGGATTTTAGAATCCTTCGCTGGCCTCATTTAAGCTTTGTAAGGCCTTTCTGATAGGCACTCTCCTGCTGAGACTCCCCTATAAAGACCCTACTCCACCATGGGACTAAATTTGGTACTGCAGGCCTTAATTCATTCCCTCTTTGCACCAACAACCAAATGTGATCTTAAATTCTTGACCCGGAAAACTATCTTGCTAGCATTCATTACCTCTTCTAGAAGAATTTCAGAACTTCAAGATTTGTGCTCTAAGCCTCCCTACTTGATTTGTGATAGGGATAGAGTAACATTATGTACCCAACCCTTTTTTCCTTTCTAAGGTGGTGTCAGAATCCAATATCAACCAGTCCATTAATCTGCCAATTTTCTTTCTTAAATTTGCAAAACAAG
This sequence comes from Protopterus annectens, assembly GCF_019279795.1. NCBI lineage: Eukaryota > Metazoa > Chordata > Ceratodontiformes > Protopteridae > Protopterus > Protopterus annectens. The sequence continues at coordinate 1,564,629,419 of NC_056732.1, forward strand.
GTGAATATGTGTTGCATTTATTAGATGTTCGCAGAGATTTATGTTTTTACTTACACAGACCAAAAGAAATTAGGAAAACAGATCAATTTTTTGTGTAATTTGCAGATTTTAAATTGAGCAAATCAGTTTCAAAGATAACTTTAGCAAGATGACTGACAGATTCATATAATTTATCTACATGTTGGTCTAACTTTACCAAAACCTTTAAGAGCCCATTCAACTAAATTCACGGCAACTTCTCAGTCTTTCTGTCTAGGGCTTTCATGGGTGACATATGTGCAGCTGAAGCCTGGGACAATGCTCATAACCTTTATCATTCATTATAAACTGGAGCTGGTCGCGAAGGGAAGAGCAGCCTTTGGCTCAACTGTGCTCAGGAATATCCTTCCTTAGAGACCACCCAGGGTTTTAGTTAGCTGGGGACTTTGTCCCAACAGTTGAGGAAGGAATGAATGAAAATTACCTACATCAGATAAAAAAGTTATGTATTTACAATAATGTTCCACCTGTGCTGTCCATTTTTATTTCTCCTCACCTTCCCACCCACCAACCTCTCTACCTTTTCCATAGTTGATTTCAGGAAGAATGAACGCTTATAAAGACACCACTGTCCTTCCAGTTGAGCTTCAGGTATGGTTTCTTCTGTCAGGAATATTATATTAGTACTTCCTATTTTAGTTAATCCAGATAGGTAATCCAGTAAATAAGATCTGAGGTATGTTAGGGTTTAATGCATTATGGGTAAGGGAGGAGCCTGAGAGTTTTTTGGTGGCTGCAAGCTAAAGTAACGTCTGAGTCACATCTGAGGGTCGGGTCTGAGACCAACAGTTGAAGAAGAATGAAAATGGACAACACAATGGAATATTATGCTAAGTACATAACTTTTTTTCATGTCATTTATGCCTTTTCTTCCCCCTCAATAATCATTAACAGCTAACAATGACAAAGCTTGTTACTACAAGCTATATGGTGTGACAAATTCCAATATTAAGTAACATAATTATCTTCGGAGAAACTACAGAATCAGTCACAAACAGAACTAATTGGTACCATACATTCTTTATGATTGGTACCTTAAGGGTCAAGTTAAAAAGGAGGAAGCTCCCTCTGTTATGAGAACAACTAAGCATTTTACATATGTTTATCCTTTAAGAAATATTATGCAACATATTTGTGACTTTAATTTATTTATTTTTAGAATTCTTAGGTAGGAAGATGTCTTAGTTGTGGGCTGATCATCTGTGACATAACTTCAGCCCTAGGCTCCATTCCTTCCAGTCTTACTGTTTTATGTGGATTATTCCTGATATTTACCCTACTTGGCAGGTGGTTACTGGTAGCCTCCTCTACCAGTAGTAATGATAAGGTAGCCCAAAAACTACCACTGCTGCTGACAGAGTCTTGGTTTGACTCATTATGGTCTTACCTTCCCATGGTAATGGTGTCATTACTAAGGCTACACATTCAGTGAGGCACTGGGTCCAGGAGCATCCCCACCCTGGGCCAATGATGACAATGCCTCCAAACCTGACTAAATGTCTAGCCCAACTGCTCCTTATATTCCCAACCACCACTGGGACCACAACAGTGGCATTCTTCAACAATTACCTTTGTCATAACTAATTTACGAGAGAACTGAGTAATCACAGCTTGTCACACTTCCTCTTCCAGCTCCACTAGGCACCCAACTAAACTCATGTTGCTTGGGTTATAGTTAGGATTTTCTCCCTGTATGCCAATAGATATGAAATATGTCTGACTTTTTGACTCACATTTAACTGTTATCTGCACAGTAGCCAGGATTTGCAACACCAGGAAATAGGATATGTGTCTCACAGTCAGCATAATTAAAAGCATGCAGTTTAGCAAAACAAATTAAGCCTATAAACTATTTTAATAGTTTCAGAAATGTTGTTTTTTAGCAAAAGAAACACTCTTAAGTAGAAGAACATTGTAAACTGTGACATTGTTGCATCTTGTTCCACCTCGTTTAGTATGTAACTTGTTCTTCTTTCGGCTTTTCCCAATTAGGGGTCGCCACAGCGGCACTCCGGTCCGCTAATGATTGGCAGTAGATTTTTTATGGGTGCCAAGGTGCCAGCTCGACGTCCAACCTTCAGCGAAGGCACGTCCATTCTACGCATGTGTTTCGAATGCCACACGACCGTGGGGAGGACATGCAGATGCCACACAGAAGGCGCTCCAGCCGAGAATCAAATGGAAGAACCTCTTGCTGTGAGGCAACAACGCTACCGCTGCACCACTGCAGCTCGTTTAGTATGTAACTAGCTTATGGAAATGTCAACAAATTTGCCCTTCCTGTATTTGACTGTTTCATATTAAATTGCTGTGGTCTGCTTTTCTCTTCACCGTGCTCACCATTTTTATTTTATAACACAAAATAACAGTGCATATCCCAAAAATCATTCTTTCTAGCGAAAAACAAGTACACTAATCATTCAAATATGAGCACTGTATTTTGAAAATAGTTTTTTGATACACATTTGATGAAAAAGACAAATATTTTGATTTGTGTGCAAAAAACAAGTATTTGTAGCTTCTTAGAGTAATGATGTTCTCATATGTGATTATACTAAATAGCAGTGGAGGTGGGAGGCTTGCTCCCCTCCATGAACACTAGTTTCAGAAAGTGCCTGTTTTTGATCTTCTGATCAAGTAGTTCTGTTCATAGCTTAACACTTTTAGCTTTTTAAGAGACCTCATTGGAAGATGCTGCAGAGTATAGGGTATTTTCTCCATGGGGTCTATAAAGCATACCTAATAGAGAAACACTATATGTTTTTGTATTATCAGGTTAAAAACACTAGGTATTATGCAGCTTAATTTATAGCATTTGATACTGGTGTGGTCTAATACTTTACTACTGTGTTTAAGCAAAGCTCATGAAATAAGCAAATAATCATGTAATTCATTACTCCATATAGTATCTGCACTGACAGACTGCTGCATCCCATTTTGCTTAGAATGCATCAATTTAGTAAGAGTGGTTGGCATAGAGCAAGTCAACTCTTTAATTGCTGTCTGTTTCTACTAAGCTGTAGTCTGGCTAAATGTAGTTTGATGCAGTCTGTTACTAAAACTGACTGAAGAAATGCAATATTGGGTGGAAAAGCAATTCATGTGAGTTCTGGTATAGTAGCACTAGATGGGGATATAAGCCAGAAGATGATGCAACTGCAGCTTTGGGAGAAAAACAATTGTGTCATGCCATGCAGAAATGAAATTAGACTGTAGACACTTCCATGCCTTACTTTTACCAAATTATGAAGACAAGTTATTTACTTATTTGGTTCATCCACGGCTTGTTTTCCATGGTGAGAGGATCTATCATGCTCTAAATGCTCTGATTTTAAAGTAAGACTGATTGAAAATAGTGGTCATCTATTTTATACTGTTTAAAAAAACTATAAAGCCACACATTTAAAGGTGTGTGTGGAGCAGCACAGTTAAACATATTTCTCTGTGCCCATATTTTGAGAAGCATTAATTTATATTCAGGAATCAGAAAACTGTGAAATAGATTGTAGTTGCACATTTGTCAAAGTACTGCTTTCCGGAATTGTGCATTGCATCAGTAGCTTACCCAAAATATGAAATAGTACACAAAAATGTAGTTAAGTGGTAGTAATATTATTCTTATGTTATGTCTGCCAATACTACCAGAAATATACAAAGTCAGTAATTTTATGCAAGAGACAAACTTCCTTTAAAGCAGTATCAATATGTTCATAAGTAGGTACTAGGCTATCTGCCCAAAGGCATTTATAAGCTTAGCCAGAATGTGTTGGCTTTTGCCACCCCCTTAAATTAGTTCCCTGTGCCTCTGTCCATAGAATGAAAAAATAAAATGTTCTAGTAAAAGTGTGCAGTTTTTCTAGCTGTGTTTTCTGCATAAAAAAGAAAATTACATAATTATGTTACTGCCTCATGTACTTGTTAAAAGTTTAGTTGCAGGAGCTGTTCCTTTCTACTGCTGGTTAGTGTCACAGAAAGCTACAACATACAAGAGCTGGATCTGTTCTTTACCTTAGGGCATTGTCCAGTTTCTAAGCATTCACCATTCATGATATAAATGGCCCAGGTACCATCCATTGAAGATGCCAGGTTGTAGGTACAGCTGCCATTAAAGTGGAAGTGTTTTCCATCGAAGGTACGATAATGAAATCCACTCCAGCTCATGCAGGTTGCAAAGAAGCGGTAATCCCGACCTGCTACAATCATGGTAGTTGATAGTTTCATGAATGGTTTCATGAGTAGGGCCAAGGGTTGTGCTTCTAAAAATGAAAAAATAAAATGTTTTACATTTCTGGGTGTCTCAGAATCAACAATCTAACTTGCTGCTGGCTGATAAGTTTTTCAAATAAGTCAGATGGATAGTTTTGGTTGCATACACACACACTGTGGAAGTTGTGCAGTGCAGCACACAGCATTACACTCTGATGCAACAGGTTTAGTCATGTTTTCATGTGCTTAATTCACCTACATAAAGAATGGCTTGTCAGGCCTTTTATACATATGCCTATGCATGTGCAATTGCTGCTGTGTTGATTTCATAATTTGGAAACCCCCCCATATAATGTTTTTATATCAGCAATCTCTCAGTAAAAAAGTCTGTACTTACCGTAAATATTTTTCTTAGCAGTAGTAACAGTTCATAAAAGGTTGGCATAATTATTTTTCTTTTATTCCTTTTTCATTTACAGAATGCAAATTAAGATGTTAATAGTGCATCTATCGCTCTAAGTTCTATAGCCAAAATAGTACTTTTGATATAAAGTTAGCTCACAGTTGTCATAATGCAATTTCTATATGAAGCCCGTAAAGAAAAACTCTGATAGAAAAGACATAGAATTGTGTTTAGGTTAGCTTGTTGAAAACTACTAGTTTGAATGTCATTTTGAGGTAAGCAAAATAATGTGCCATCAGAAACAGGGAAAATAACACTGTTGTTTTTATAGTTGATAGCAAAACCCTCTCACATTTTGTAGGTGGTGGCAGAGGCCTCTTGCACTTCCATCCAAAGAGCTGTGCCCTTTGTAGCTACTACTTAAAATAATCAACTCAAAGGTCCCAGCAGCTTGAGGGAGGTGCAGATGTCCCCCTGTTGCTATGACCTCCATTGACCATATGCACTTTTCACCACATATTCCAGCAATTCTGATGGAAGAAGTTAATGATATAAGATATTATGTACAAAGATCATCTTCAACTGCTATTCTGCTGTGCCTAAGATATGTATGTGATACAAGGGCAAACATGGAGTTCCAGTACTAATGAAGTAGTTAGTAATTTGAAACATTTTCAGGTTATGAAAATTTATTTCAGGAACAAAGCTTAAAAAGTCAAGTAATCAGTACAGTTGTCTAGCAGCTTAAGAAAATTTACTGGAGTCAAGAAGTCAGTACGTTTGAATATTAAGTCAATAATTACCAACAGGCCCACAGATTTTATTTTTTTGCAAAGCTGGCAAAATATTATATCATTAATGTAACAAATATTTTAAAGTCTGATCACTTTTCATGCCTTACTCATTAAAATTGAATCAAAAAATCAATCAATAAAAATCCAAGAGTGTTGTTTAGAATGCATGAGAAAAATGTTAGGATTGTATCATCCATGAGTGCTGAGATTTTATTTTTATCCTTGTTGTAAGGCCCTTAGAGTTGTACTTGAATCCCTCAGAATACAAAGGCACTTCATTCATGTTCAAGGTTGGAACTCTAGCTCACCAGAGAATGAATAACGGTCTACCTTTAAATATATGTTGCTTTAAATGATATCACTTCAGATAGTAATTAGTTTGGGGGGAAATGTGACTGGCTAATTAATTGTAACAATAGTATTTAAGTACTGACTTTGATATGTGGCTCTTTTGATATGTCCATAAAGGCGAACACTGATGTGCCACTGTATTTTTGCTTGATTAAACTGTGTTTTTCAATACAAGGTTTTGTTATCCTACCTGTGTGTAGACATAGGCTTCAATATTTACATCTGTATACGTCATAGCAGTTTGTTTTATATTTATATATACAGAGCAGCCATTCTGGGACATGTGAGGTTGTGACTTTGTTTGAAAATGATATTGCCCTCTTAATCTGAAGTGACTGTGATCTCCGGATTGCAGCATAGTGATTTTCAAAAATATGTCCATAGCATTTGGGGGAATAATGTACAAAGTATGACAACAGCATAAAAAAGAGTCCAACTTCCCAACGGCTGATAAATCACTGGGATGAAATCTGCACCTTCAAATCAGATGTCATAATTCTGTCCTAGCAGAGAGTTCAGTGCAGTCTGCAGGTGCTACTGTTGGGGGTGGTGCAGCTACCTTTAGTGAAAGTGTTTTCTTGGGATCTCATTGTGAAGTTTTGAAACTGACCAATGGGTATGTGCATTGGCAATAAAACTGCACTCATGTACTAAACTTTTGTGATGAACAGAGACCTGGGTCTTGGCACAACATGTTCATGTTGCTAGTTACAATATATCCCCATCCTCACCTATGATCATAAGCTTTAGGTAGTGACTGAAGGATGACATCACAGACATAGCTGGTATAAATAAGATTCTTTCTCAGGGAAACTGGGTTTCACTATCAATGATATAGATCAAAAAGTCCAGAAATCTGAGAGGACCTTGGAGTACAGCCACTGCTTCACCATGTTGAGCAGTTGAGGTGGTCTGGACATCTTGTAAGGGTGCCACCTGGCTATCTCACACAGGAGGTGTACCAGGTATAGCCTACTATTTAGAGACTCTGGCACAGACGTGACCCTCACCATAACGAATGATTTAGAAAATGGCTGAACCAGTTGGAGAGACATTTAGGAGCATTTAACTAGTAGTTAATGTTCCTCAGCAGCTCCTAGTCTATCTTCTGTTTGAAAATTTGAAATCCAGGTTATAATTACTCGTTAAGTTTGCTTGCTTGCTTTTCTAATTACACTACCTGATTTCATTTCATTTTGGTATTGTTCTGTGGCCTTTTTTTCCTGTGAAGTCTCATATTTCCTAAATTATATATATTTTTATCTGATCTGGGATGGCACTTCAGGAGGTATAATGGCTTTTAATATGTCTTTATTCAGATTTGTTTCACATGGTAGTCATTTAATTAGCTGGAACTGTGTTAGAAAATACATTTTTTATATTTTTTACTTTTATTTTACTGCCATTCCACCTATCAGACACTCCCTCCAGTTACCCCATAAGCCAGCCAATTCCCCTGGGTGAAAGCTCTTTAGCGCATACATTCCTTGCTGGGTCCAAAAGTTAACTATAGTGGAGTATGGTCCTGTCATTGGCATTTAGAGATTTTGTTTTTGCTTAGGTCCTATGTTCCTAGCACATATATGTTCATAACATCCATGGATAGGATGTGCAATTAACGTCAATTCCATGTGATGCATCAATCCCACTACATATGGTGCTCTTTTAGGCCCTGTCTCCAGTACTTTGTGACAGCATCTCCACTGTGATCCCAGGTTTCTACCAGAGATTCTGTCACCAAACATCTCTGGTGACATATACCCCCATCCTCTACCCAGTGAGAGGTGAGCAGGCAAACCCTCATCATTACTTTCCTCTCCCAGTGTCAGCTTCTCCAGATACCCTAGCCACTGGTTAAATGTGGCTATCATGGCTGAATTCAGAACTTTATCACTCTTTGCCAATTAACGAAGTGCAAAGAACATAATTTTGACAGATGACAAATGATGTAAGTCAGCAAATGCTGTTTAGTAGTTTGCACTAAATGTACTTTAAAATGTGCTGAGTTTGTTAAGTGTTCAAGAAATGAATTTCACGATATTTACCTGAATGAAGTTATTGACTCAATTTTATGTCCTCTTATGTAACTCTAATAATGATTGCTTACCTCATCATAATTTTTTGTGTCCCTGTTTTCAGCTGGTGTACGGACATGCTCATGTCTGTGCAATTTAAAGAATTTGTAGAATAAGCCCATTTATATTTCCATTCTAAACAAGATAAGAGAGCCATTTTTGCAAATGAACAAATTGCCGTCATGCTCTAAATGAAGTGCTACATAAAGATAGATAGGCAACTCTCCATATTTTTTTATTTTTATTTAACATTTGTTTACTAGGAAGGTCCAACTAGAACATCGCCTATTTTCAGCGGAGACTTGGGGAGAAACGCTCAAGACCCATGTCTTTGGAAAGTGGGAGGAAACCGGACTACCCAAAGAAAACCCAAGTGAACTCAGGGAGGACATGCTGACTGCACACAGAAGGCACCCCAACCGAGAATCAAACTGGAGAACCTCTTGCTGTGAGGTGACAATGTTAACAGGTGCATCACTGCACCACACATGACAAAAGTAAAAAAAATCCTCATCTTGATTGCTAAGGTGGTACATTGTGTCTATGGATATCTTGAGCTTTTGACATGTTCATCATATTGGTCAGTGCAGCAGCAACCTTAGCAATATGGGTTATTTCCTGCCAAGGATATAACAGCAGGCCTGCTTCCAAAGCTTCAGGGTACCTTCCACACACCCAAAGTGTCAAGCAGCTCAAGCTAAGCTGACTTAAATGCAAGTTTGGGTGCAAAGAGTTCAATCCTCTGAGGCTTTTGAAGATTGACAGTTGATCTGTGCTTTCCTCTGCTGCACAGATAAGTCCTCATTAGGGACAAAAACTGTACATTTTCTTACATTTGTTGCTGTTTCATTGCTTTCCTATTTAGGACAGTTAGTGTAAGAAACTTTTAAATTGAGCTCTTGTTTTTGCTGGCAGGTTAAAAATGGTGTAAAGTAACTGACAATTTTTTTCTGTGGAGAAATTGTGTTTATTTTACTTTTGCATGGCTGGCATAGTGTTTTAAATTGTTTTTCTGTATGTTTTTGACAAAATAGTAATTTTTGTAGACTGGTAGTGTTTACCAGCATTTGCTGTTTGTCTTCCCCGGGAAAGAAGCATTTTTGGCTTGACAGTGGAGTGGAGTACCAGTCTTACGATCAGTCCTTCTTCCAGCCATGAAAAAATTAAGCAAACAGTATTTACCACCACAGCAGGATAGCAAGTTGCCTCAGCCACGGGAGGGTGCTACAGCCATTTGTTATACCTCAGATCACTCATCTTTTACGTCGGATCCCTGTGGTGTAGTACCTACAACCACTATAAACAGATTCACATCCTCTGCGGCTGTTGGGGTCCCCTAAGTGGGCAGGGGAGAGCCTCTCTTGTCGGTCCTAGGAGAGTGAACAGAGGGAAGGTTTCCCTGTTGTGTCAGAATGCTCTATCCATCTCTGGGCAAGCTACTGATACAATTAATAACATGGCTGGCCCTCTTTTTCCTGTCAAAAAGAAACAGAAAACCAGCCACATATCTACTCCTCCTCAAATTTCTTTGACTAGGGGTAATTTACTCGATCTGACTTAGGGTTAAATTCAGGCTATTGGTCCTTCTTGTAAAGCAGTTTCTGTAAAAGAAAGGAGGATTTCTCTTTTCCTGAAGACATTCAAGATTCTGAATTTGAACAGGAAGATGCAGGGATAGATACAAGGATTTTCCCTCAGATTTCTGATTCAGATTCAGAGGAGAGTTCAATTTATGATTCTCCCTATGGAGTTTTTTCTTTCTCTGAGACTATTGGTAAAATGTGCCAGTTTCTCAGTCCCTCAGAAAATACTATGAGTTGTTTTGAAGGCTTTTCCAGGTCCTATGCCCATTCCTCCTGTTCTGTATGATTCAGAGGATGTGTGTGTTTTTGCTTGCAAATTTCCTGATAGTGAAAAGGCAGATAGAATATATAAAATCCCTCAGTCTTTTAAATTTTTATATGCTACTTCCAAACTTGTCCCAGCAGCTATAGCTCTAGTTGAGCCCACTGCTGTTAAGCACCTAGCTAATTTCAATCCTACTCTTTCTGATAAGGACGGGAAAATTATTGATGGGTTTCAGAAAAAAAGTATATTTTTCTTCTTTTGGCTTTTCCCGGTTAGGGGTCGTCATAGTGGAACTTCGGTCCGCTAATGATTAGCAGTACATTTTTACAGTGCTGAGGTGGCAGCTCAACGCCCAGCCTTCAATGAAGGCATGCCCATTCACGCATGTCTTTCGAACGCCACTCGACCGCGGGGAGGACATGCAGATTCACACAGAAGGCGCTCCAGCCTAGAATCGAATGCGAGAACCTCTTGCTGTGAGGCAACAATGCTACCGCTGCACCGTGTCTTTTTAAGTATATACTTCTGCAAAATTAAATTTCAGAATTTTGAATTGTGAGACTCATAGGATCATAGAGGATATTAAAGTTTGTTCTGACTAATTCTGAAAGTATGAGGAATGTTTTATTTGCAGTTTCATCTTGTGGAGAAAAATTTGTTTTAAATAGTTTTTTTTCTATTGCACAGTGTAATCATGGTTTATACTGTACATATGCCTCTATTGATACTTCTTCCAGGACTATGGCCACTGGTACAGTTTTGAGGAGGTTTGCATGGCTGGATTTTGAAAATCTTCCAGATAATGTTAAAAATTAGATTTTAAATTCACCATTAGACAGAGATTTAGTATTTGGCCACTGTACTGCTGAGATTATCAAAAATACTCCAACTACTGGAGCTTTTCTCCAAGGGCCTCCACTGAAAATGGGCCCTTCTAGGCCCAGTGGACTTCCCCGGTCATCAAACTGAAATAAATAAATAAACAGTGTTCTGAAAGTGGTGAGCTGATACAGGGTATCTGTAAAATTAAAATAATAAAAACATCACCAAAGGAATCAAAAGGAAGATAAAAGTCCAACTTTTTTATTGTTTGAGCACTTTCAGCCTCAAAAGGTCTTCATCAGAATAAATGCTGCAAATGCTTACAGCCTTAAATACTATCCTAAAATGTAGCTATCAAATCACGAAAATTAATTAATTAAATTCTTGAAGCAATATGTAAATATTAAGTCCAAAATCAAACAACATATGAATAGGTACTATTTACATTTTTCATAATGCTGCTTTCTATTAAGCACCACTTTATAATTATCATTACTGTTCAGGCCTGGTGTACTGTAGGCATAGAGCTTGAATCTATGCCCTATATTTAAGCTGCCCCTCTCTGTCATCTGTAAAATGTGATGGAACATCATCAATATCACAAAAATAAAACTTTTTAAAACTCTTACATTGAACAGCATGTTTAGATAATGCATTGTCTGCGTTTTTTTGTCTTGATTGCATGCTGATGTTCAGAAATCCTTTTTCTGAGCTTGTTAGTTTTTCCTACATAAAATGCTTTACAAGAGGAGCATTTAGCTAAATAAACCACATATCTGGAACCATATGTAAAATCACCTGGTATAAAATATGTTTTGTCACTTCTACTGTTTATAAAATAAGGACTTTCCAAAATGTACCTACACATGGAACAATGCAAACATTTGTGAGTGCCACCTTCTTTGTACTCATGGCTATCATTATATTTTTCTAAGTACATCTTTACATTGTAAGCCTTTTTGTTGATAAAATTAAGTTTTTCACCTACCACCTTCTTGATTTTTTCACTAGCTGCTAATATTCTCCAATCCTTTTGAACTATTCTCTTTATGGCATCACTGTCTAAAGAAAATACCAAGGGCATAGAAACTGACCACTCCCTACAAATTCTGTCAGTTGCCCCACTGGAATTCATAACATCTGTACCTTGAGCTACTACCTTTTTAATAACCTCACTTGGATATCCCCTATGAGTAAAACCTATCATGTAACATTTTAATGAAAGTGTTTAAATATTCGATGTCTGTAGTCAGTCGCTTCAGTCTCACCAGTTGTCCCTTAATAATATTATGTATTATGTAAGTCAGGTGCATGCTGGAATAGTGCAAAATAGCATTGCTTGACACAGTCTTGTAACTGATGACTGAGATTAATTTGTTACAATTACCATTTTTGACTTCCAAATCTAAAAAACAAATGCTGGTTTCAGTATATTTGCATGAGAATTAAAAAAAAAATGGTGCTGTTGTTCATCACTGTTATAAACTATTCTAAATTAGTTTTCCTCACTTCCATATAAAAAAAAAAACAAATCATCAGTGAAGCAGAAATAGGAATAGACAGGATGACGACCAGTTAATTTGGAGAAAATGTGAATCTCCCAATATGCCATAACTAAATTGGCATAAATGGGAGCCATGTCAGTACCCATTGCCACACCTCTCCTTTGCTGATAAAATGAGCCCTCAAAAGGAAAAAAAAAATGTTAACACTTGATCAGTGTGTTCCATTAAAACTTGGTTTACCTTAGTTCATACTTATTACTTTTACTTAACATGAATCCTATCCACTCCAATTCTACCTCATGTGGAATGAAAGTATACAAAGACTGTGCATCAAATGTGACAAATAAATCTTCCTTTGTAACCCCTACATGTTTAAATCTTTCTAAAAAGTCAAAGGAATCTTTAATAACGGAAGGAACCCTTTGCACCAACCTAAGTAGTAATGCCTTGTCTATAAACTTGGACACAGCTTCTAGCATTGACACTGTTACAAATATTGGTGTACAAGATGGGTTAACCTGGTTCTTGTATATTTTAGGCACTCCAAATAGTTTCCCTATTTTGGGTTTTGAGGTGTGGAAATCGGTGTACATGTTCTCAGAAATCACACCCTCTGTTAAACTATCATACAATCAAGCACCCATGTGCCTATATGCCTCAGTGATATAATTTTTGTTGACTTTTACATAAAATCAATCATCTTCTAATAAAGATTGTACCCCCTCTGTTAAACTATCATACAATCAAGCGCTCCTGTGCCTATATGCCTGAGTGATATCGTTTTTGTTGATTTTTACATAAAATCTATCATCTTCTAATAAAGATTGCATATTTCTGATGTAATCATCCCTATGTAACACAACCATAGCACCCATTTTATAAGCTTTAATAATTCTGATGTTATTCTCATTAAGTTCTTTTAAACTTTGCCTTTCTAGTGCAGACAAATTGTAAAATTTTCTGTGACTTCTATTCTATAAAACTGACCTAATTTCATTGTTGCAAATATCCTCAAAGACTAGTGGGGTGAAGTGGTGTGTTGTATGTACTAAGTATAACAAAATCTCATTTTTAATGGCAATATTATCCTTAAATAAAACTTTCACGTTCAATTTTCTAGTATGACCTTTCAAATCTATAACAGTTTGCACTAAATCCAACCTAGCTGCTGGAATAAAAGAGAAACTCTTTTGTAAAACTTTGGTTTCACTTTTGGTTAAAGCTCTGTCAGTCAAATAGAATATTTTGAAGTGCATTGGGATTACTTCAACTGTCCAATTATTTTTTCTTTCTTGTCTGCTGGAAAAGTGGGCAGGATTGTTTCTTGGATGGTGCACTCACTGTTTCTGCCCTTATCCTCCGTAGTGAAACTCCGCCAGTCATTGAGGCTAATTGCTTTCTCTGAAATTGTTGGTTACCTGGAATTTGAGTGCTGTTTACGACAATTCCTTTCTTGAATTCCAGCCTCCTGGACTTTCTGGGTAAAAAAGAATTCTCCTGTGTATGATTAACTACATTGGAATTAACTTAGTTCTCAGAGTTATTTAAGTTGGTTTCCTTTTGTAATAGATATTTTCTTCTGTCCCTCTGTATTTTCTTTTCTTTTTAATTCCAGATCCAGTCTTTTAACTTCTTCATCCATTCTCCTCAGTCTCTCATCGATCTCTTAAGAGGAAGCCACCAAGCTGAACTTATCCATGCCCATGGACACATTTCTCCAATTTAATACTCTCGTCTATGCGGTATTGCCTTAAAAGATTGAGATAGGCTAAACCTGCTGTTTCACAAATTTCATTCCATTTTTGTGTGATGCTTATATTGCATTGACCACTGGGTTTACATGTGAGTGGTGCATAGGGATGATTACATCAGAAATATGCAGTGTTTATTGGAAAATGATACATTTACAGAGATAGTTGTTCTCTGGTTTTACAATATTTGTGTGAGTTACTATCCTATAGCCTTTCTTATTCCTCTATCATAGTTCCTGTATGAGCCATTTCATTAAGTCTACCCATGGATGCTCCTCCTCTTTCAACACAGTCTCATGTCAAAATGTTTTTTTGAAAGAGGACTTGCATAAGAGGCCTCCAAGAAAACCAATGGCCCCTCCTAAATTTTGTGTTAGAGAAGCTAACACTTGGTCCATTTGAATGTGCTAACTTGGCTAACGAGTTTCTTAACATCAAGAATAGTTTTATGGATTGCTCTGCCATCTGTAAGAAGGGTATCTGAGTTGCCAGCTCTTATATTGAGTCAGCCCTGTCTCATTTCCCATATGGACAAGTTTTCTTTGAGAACTAATCCTTCTTTTATGCCTAAAAATGTATTTTAGTTTACTTTAAGACAAACTATCATTCTCCCACTTTTCTTTCTTGAACCAAAAAGTGATGGTGAAAGGATACTGCATACTTACATACTTTGGATGTCCACAGACAACTTGAGCAGTATCTTGACAGAACTAAATCTTTCACATCTTTGAATCTCACTATATATATTATGTTTTTTAGAGGTGCATTTATAAGGGGGAGTATAGTCATACTGATTGCTTATAATGACATGGTTTTATGCTTAGTCTAGGGAAATACAGTATACTAGTGTTTTGTAAAGTCTGATAGTTAGAGATTGTTATATAATCTCACATCAGTTCATGTCCGTGATAATTAGTGTAGCAGATAAAGAAAAAAAAAAGTCTTTCAGCTTTTCCTGGTTAGGGGTTTCCACAGTGGATCACTGGTCTGCTTATGACTGACAGTGGATTTTTACAGTGTTGAGTTGTTAGCCTGGCACCCAACCTTCAGAGAGGGCAGACACCTACCAGCATGTCTTTTAAAGTTTCAGTCAATCGCAGGGAGAACATGCAGACTCCACAGAGAAAGTCCTCCGGCCAAGAATTGAACCGGAGAGCTTCTTGCTGTGAGGTGACAACGCTAACCGCTGCACCATCACAGCCAACTGATAATCAGTGCAGTAGATAAGTTGCAATAATGAGTACTGGAAGTTATATTATTAGGGGATGATTTTATCCTGGGGGAGATAAACACTGACAAAGCCATGAGTTATTAAGGTGATATTTTAGTTTTAATTTTGAAGCTGTGAAGCTTGCAGTTGGGATATCGTTTGCAGTATTAAAAACTGCTGACTATATGCTTTTGAAAATGTAAATTATTGATGTATTAGTGAAAATATAGCTTGGTGTTCAGTTAATCAGACTTCCATTATATAACCTACTGTTACCATTTGTTTTATCTGTGAAGAAACTTACACTACACATAGCAACAGCTAGCAGGATATTTGGCTCAAATGTTTACTGGTCATCTGATCAGTGGTATTTGAACCCAGATGTACATCTGACAAATCTATGTCCTTATTTCAGCACTGGTTTTCCTGCTTGTTCTAATTTATCTGTCAAATGTGATACTTTAGGGAATCCGATAGTTTGTTTGCCTTCCATTTCGTTTCATATGAGAGGATAATTTGATAAAACATCACTCTTGGGAAACAGTAAACTTTGCTTTAGGCATAACCTCAGTTTGCAAATATTAATCTATTGCAAACCTTCATTTTTGGTAGAATTTTCTATAATACAATGAGATTTTGGGAAAACTGCCTTCACAAATTGCAGTTTGATGATCTAGATTTAATAAAAAGCATTTTTTCTGCAACATTTTTGAAGCACAACTGGCTAATGTGGCATATAAGGTACATTCAAGGAAATATCTGAGTGCAAAGACTGAATATAATAGCTTCAGATGAATAACATTAATGACTGCAGTATGTTAATTAATAACGAGCACACTGTGACAACTGAAAATTAATCTGCTGCCAAGATCACATCCCTTTGGTTCATAGTAATATTTTTTCAAAGCATATTACTGACCTGTGAAGAAGGTATAAGAACAGGAGAGACAGGTGTCTGAAGAAGTGTTTTTCCAGCTATGACCCCATAGGGAAGTACAGCATGCTTCCATGGACAGCACTGATATATTGCTTACTCCATAAAACTCCTGGCAGTTCCAGGTGGAAAAACAACGGCCAACAGATCCCACGTCTGCAAACATCAAACATCAAACAGCATGTCATTAAAAATTTTAACAAAAATTAAGATAAAATACATTTTCTACACTAAAACAACAGACAAGCAAACAAAAAAAAATTCTTATACATTTTTTTCAAATAAGTAAAAGTACAGATATAGGAGTATACTCACTATAACAGATACTTTAATAGGACCATTACCACAGTAATTCTTAATATGAACAAGAAATACCCAGAGTCAGATGCAAGTCTAATGTTTATTTTTTTTTTTCAGTAGTCTAATTTTCCTTGGAGGTATGTGGTTGTTGTTTTAAACTGTGAACATTGGAGGCAGCCTTTCAATAAAACTGAATGCAGTAACCAGTCTACTCAGTTTACTTTTGCTGCACAAGAAACAAACAAATACTGTACCAAAAATACTCTTGGGCAAGGCTAAATCTGCCTCGAATGTCTAAATCAAACTAAACAAAAGCAATTAAATTGCAAGTATTCATCTAAACACAATACTACGTACAAGGAAAAGGAACATAATAAGGAAGCATATTAACATACTCTTGATTAATTTATGTAATGTAATCAAATATACCAGAAACTTAAAGAGTCTATGCAGATACAGAATGACTACATATAAACCCTTTATGTTCAAAACTAGTATAACCAGGGTAATGGATGAGAGCTCTTCCAACACCAGCAGTTTAAGATGAGCATGCTGGACCAAGTGTATTGTGTTCTTCATAAAGATCATTACTGCAGGAATTCATGATATGACGTTAAGAGTATCAAATAGTATACCATCTCGCTCACTGTCATATGAGTCACACCCAGCTCCTAGAGTGACCCCATGGACAGCCGCTGCTACTTATGGCATTTTCAAGGCAAAGGGGTAAATGAAAGTAGGTTGATTGGTCTTTCTTCCAGATCACACATACACACTTATCTATGGGCAATTTAAAGTCCCTCATCCACCTTCCTGTCTTTAGAACATGAGAGGAAACCAGAGTACTTGGAAAAAAAATGTGGACACAGGGAGGACATTCAGACTCTTCAAAGAAGGCAACCCAGCTAAGAATCAAAATAGAGAACTTCTTTTTCTGAGGCCTGAACCCTCACCTCATATTAAACATCGAATGGTCTGTAGCATGACCTTGAAGACATGCAAATTCTGCTCTATGTCTGAAATGAATATATACTTTTTAAACTGAAAAAAAATGTCTGCATGGATGTAGTAGCATCACATATGTGCTTTAACATGGTATATTTTGAAGAAGGCTGCATTTTTTTCTGCTGATCCGCTTAAAAAAAAAAAACCTAACCTCATTACTCAAGAGTTTTCTTTATTTATTATGAACCTTTATGAACCTATTATAACAAAGCATAGCAAATTAGTTCACCACTTGGAATGGGTTTATTTGAAAAAAGACAACATATACACACTTTTTGTTGTTTTGTGTAGGAGACTTATTAGTGCTGCAGTTAGGTTTTAAGATGTTCTTCGTCTTCCCTTGCTGCAGTCCTGACAATTGGGTATAGTCCGCGTCCCAGTCGGCCCGAATACCAGAGTATAAGGCTGACGTCGGTCATGGCGCCTTAGACTGACGTCAGTACGTCAGGGTACTAATGCGCATGACCGACGCCATTTCCTCAGTCTTTTTTGCCGCATGGTCCGATGCAGAAGCAATTTTGCGAGTGCAGGTTGGCGTTCTGAGATTTTCCGAAACCGGAGTTTCAGACCGAATACAGAGTTGGCTAAGTAACCCGTTAGAACATTTTGGTTTTTCTTGCCTCAGTATTTAACCGGATGTCAGAAAAAGTGAATAACTGTATTTCTTGTGGGAAGCAGATACCGCATAGGGATTATCATACATTGTGTATACCTTGTTTAGGGCCTGAGCACGACGTTGTTGGTTGCCGCTCTTGTGCTAGATTTAACAAGCGCACTATTAAGAGGAGGCTTGATTGTGCTAGGTTAGTGTTTGGGAAGCGTTGCAATTATACTATGCCGCCGGATGCACCGACGCCTGCTTCATCTAAGAAGCGCAAGGACAAAACAGTGTAGTCTAGGGTGAGGAACCGGCAGTCCCGGACGCCGGTCCTTTAGAAGGCTCAGGGAGCCAGAGGTTTTGCCAGGAGTCTCTATGGAGTCTCAGGCAGATACTTTACTGTTACAGGATGTGCCCTCTCAGGAGGTAGGCCAGGCTGAGGGGCTTCTCAGGTAACTGTTCTTCCCTCTCTTCCCAAGGTAGTTAGGGCCTCTCCTTCTGTTGCCAAAGCTTCTTTTAGAGGAAGGCCAAGTTCAGCTTCTGTAGGGGCTTCTCCTAGCATTTCGGGCTCTGTGCCTAAGAAACATATGCTTAAAATGGCAGAAGATTTGATTACTCTGATTAGAGGTTCTATGCCCCCACCTGATAAGAGGCCTAGGGTGGAACAGGAGTTTGATAGTTTTGAACAGTGTTCACAGGCTTCAGAGTCTTCTGGGGAAGACTTGCAAGAGTTTCCTACTTATTCTGATTCTGATGTGGATGATTCCACTCCTTCAGCTTCTCCTCCTGAGGATTTTCATTTTCAGAGACTCTTCACTCCATGAGGGAGCACTTTAAATGGGAAGGCCAAGATTACTCTGACTCCAGAAAAAGGCTTAGGGAATTCTTGTTTTGCCCCAGCATAGGCCCTTAGCTATTCCTCCTGTGTTGAATGTGGTGGAGGATGTTTTGCAGAGGCTTCTCTGAACCCTGATTCCTTGCCTCCTGCTCCTGTTAAGCCTGATAGGTATTATAGGGTGCCCAAGCTCATAAGTATTTGTTTAAGAGTCCCAGGGCGGACCCAGAAACTGTTTCTCAGGGGCCTAAAGGTGTTAAAGCTTCTGTGGTTAAAAATCCTGTACCCTCTGATAAAGAGGCAAGGGCTTTGGATAGGTGGGGTAAGAAAGTATATACTTCTTCCACTCTAGCCATGAGGGCGTTGAATTGTCAATTTCATATGCTGAAATATCAGAATTATCTCCTTTCACAATTGAAATCTAAGGTGGATGCTTTGGCGGAAGGTATTGAGTGTAAAGAATTGCTGGATTTGGTTCATGTGTCTGAACAAGTGGGTAAGCATTCTTTGCAGTGTGGTTTTGATGCTGTTCAGGCCTCCTCGAGGGTGGCTGCTACTAGTTCTGTTCTTCGCAGACATGCATGGTTGAAGGATCAGAATTTAGCTGAGCATGTTAAGACCAGGATTTTGGATGCTCCTTTACAGTCTGATGTGTTGTTTGGACCGCCTGTGGAAGCAGTTTTAAAGAAAATAGAGGACAAAGCTAAGTCTATGCAGACTGTTAAAGATTTTTTGCAGGTGCAGCCTCCGAAGTTTAGTAGAAATTGGCCTGCTAAGGGGTGGACATATCCTGCTTATGGTTCCCAGTCTAGGGGTAGGTCTAGACGTGGTAGGGGCAGGGCTCAAGGTTCGTTTAGGCCTAGATCAGACAGTTCACCTGCTCAGACTTCTGGTGAGGGCAGGGGTCAGTCCTTTCGTAAGCAGAACCAATGACCTGCCTTTTCAGCTGCCAGTGGACTCTCGTCTGGCAGCTCCTTTGGGAGGAAGATTGTCTCTTTTCAAAGAAAATTGGGATTTAATCACTCAAGACAGATGGGTGCTGGATATCATTCATCACGGGTACAGATTTTATTTCCACACAATGCCCCCTTTCAAGGGCATGCCAGATGTTCCTCCTCCACAAAGAAAAGAGGCTCACAAGCAAGTTTCTCAGTTACTCCAGATAGGGGCTATTCAGCCAGTCCCTGTGTCAGAAAGGGGCTTCGATTTTATTCTCGCCTGTTCCTAGTGCCAAAGAAGGGGAACACGTGGAGACCAATTTTGGATTTATCTATCCTCAACACTTATCTGGACATTCCCAAGTTCAAGATGTTGACGTTACAGCAACTGTTACCTCTGCTGGGCAAGGATCACTGGATGGTAACTTTGGATCTCAAGGAAGCTTACCTTCATGTGCCCATAAGGCTAAGTTGCAGAAAGTATCTGCGGTTTCGAACTGGAGATTTTCATTATCAGTTCTCTGCATTGCCCTTTGGCTTATCTACTGCGCCCAGAGTATTCACAAAGGTTCTGGCTCCAGTGATAGCTTACTTCAGGCTTCAAGGCATTCAAATTTATCCTTACTTGGACGACTGCCTGATTCTGGCTCAAGAAAAGGAACACCTTCTACAGCATCTGGAATATGTCATAGCAGTGCTAAGATGCCTAGGGTATTCTGTGAACGAAATAAAGTCCAGTCTAGTACCCTCTCAAGACATGTGCTTTCTGGGTGTGAGACTGAATACAGCAGCCCAGATGGCCTTTTTAACCCCGGACAAACAAAAGAGTCTGTCACTTTACTTCCATCAACTATCTCATCAGTCCGTGCTGACTGCAAGGACAGTCCTTCAAGCATTAGGGTTCATGGCATCTTGTATTCTGGTGCTTCCCAATGCCAAACTGCATATGAGGAAGCTGCAATGGTATCTCAAAATGTATGGACACAGCACTGCCAAGATTTGGACACTGTCATTCAAATAATACCTTGCCTTCAAAAGGAATTCTTGTGGTGGGCTCAGGAATGTCACCTAAACAAGGGACTCTCTGTGACCCGGCCAGAGGCGAGTCAGATTTTAACGACAGATGCCTCGGACACTGCTTGGGGAGCTCATCTAAATGGAAAGTGGATACAAGACAAGTGGCCTGCCAGACTACAGCATCTACATATCAACATGAAGGAGATGTTAGCAGTCCAGTTTGCATTGATGGCGTTCAAGGAGTTACTTCTTCCAGGGCAGGTGTTGATTCTGACAGACAACACAACTGTCATGTGGTACATCAACAAGCAAGGGGAACACATTCTTATCCTCTATGCAGGCAAGCAATGATTTTATGGGAGACTGCGTTAAGCCTGCAACTGACTCTTCAGGCAAGGTTTCTGCCAGGAGCACAGAACTCCTAGCAGATGTATTAAGCAGACAAATCATGGATCCCCACGAGTGGAAACTGGATCTTCATGTATTTCAGAAATTGACAGTGTCATGGGGAACTCCAGACATAGATCTGTTCGCTTCTCCACTAAACCACCAGCTGCCAAAGTATTGCACAAAGGGGTTTCATCACACAGCTTGGAAAGTGGATGCTCTGTCTTTCAGTTGGAAAAACCTTCATGTCTATGCCTTTCCACCTCTACCTCTTCTTCCAAAGGTATTACTAAAGGTCAGACAGGACAGGCCAAGGATGATTTTGATAGCTCCAGATTGGCCTCGGCAACACTGGTACCCACTTCTAAGGAGTCTTGTAAAGAAGCCTCCATGGCCTTTACCTCTGATTCCTCATCTGTTATCTCAGAAGGATGGTCATCTGCTCAATGTCAAGCTTCAATCTCTTCATCTCACAGCTTGGCATATTCTGTGTTGAAGCATGGTAGGTCTCAGCTTCCTCAACAAGTTTTAAATGTGATTATGGAAGCTAGAAGGCCTAGTACTAGGAGAGTGTACGCAGAAAAATGGAAGAGATTTTTATTTTGGAGTACAGCAAAGAATTTGGAGATTTCAGAGCCTAATTTGAGTGTGGCTCTTCAATATCTTACTGAATTATTGGACAAAGGTTTGTCTTTCTCTTCCATAAAGATTCATGCTGCAGCAATTTCAGCTCACTATGATTGTGACCCACCTTTGTTTTCGCATCCTTTGTTCAAGCAGTTTCTTAGAGGGGCAAAGAATATAAGACCCCCACGTAGAGCTCCTACTCCTGCTTGGGATCTCAATTTTGTGTTGGAAAAACTTACTCTACAACCTTTTGAGCCTGCAGCTACTGCTGAATTGAAATATTTGTCATGGAAGACTGCTTTTCTGTTGGCTATTACTTCTGCAAGAAGGGTGTCTGAGTTGCAGGCCCTTATGGCAGTAGAGCCCTTTTGATTTTCCATAAGGACAGGGTATCATTACGTACTAATCCTTCCTTTATGCCTAAGGTGGTTTCTAGTGTGGCTTTAAACCAAACTATTCATTTGCCTACGTTTTTGCAGATCCTCAAAATAAAGGGGAAAAGATTTTGCACACTTTAGATGTACACAGGCAATTGCGTTATTATTTGAGCAGGACTAAAGATTTTAGGCAGTCTCAGCAGTTACTTGTTTCTTTTGCTTTAAGTTCACAGGGCAAGCCTGTGTCAAAACAAACTATTTCTAGGTGGATTGGCTTTTGCATTGCATTTTGTTATTCCCATCATGGCAAAGAGGTTCCAGCTGGGATTAGGCCTCATTCCACTAGGGCTACTGCCACTTCAACAGCATTTCTAAGGGGTGGCAACTAAGGATATTCTGGAAGCAGCTACTTGGAGTTCAGTGCATACTTTCTCTAGGCATTATCACCTGCCTATATACTCTAAGACTAGAGCTGGTTTTGCCACAGCTGTTTTACAAGGCATGTTGTCAGCTCCTGCTACTTTATAATTTGCCAGCCTCCCTTACCTCTGCTTTGGGATTCTACCCAATTGTCAGGACTGCAGCAAGGGAAGAAGAACATAGTACAGTTTTGTACCTACCATAAATGTAGATGTTCGAGGATTCCCTTGCTGCAGTCCAATTTACCCTCCCTCCTTCCCTCTGTGTTTCAGGGTGGTTGTGTAGGTGAGTTTACATGCTTATATTTTTGTATATATTACTGTATATATTGTACATGTTTTTGGTGCAGGTTGTTTTGGGACTTGTCTTTTTGGGTCTTCTGACATCTGGGGCAAGAAAAGACTGAGGAAATGACGTCGGTCATGCGCATTAGTACCCTGACGTACTGACGTCAGTCTAAGGCGCCATGACCGACGTCAGCCTTATACTCTGGTATTCGGGCCGACTGGGACGCGGACTATACCCAATTGTCAGGACTGCAGCAAGGGAATCCTCGAACATCTACATTTATGGTAGGTACAAAACTGTACTTTTTGTGAATAGATAAGATGTAGAAATAGAGTAACTTTAAGCTGTTTTTTATTGGTCAGGGATATGACTTTGGTATCTTTAAGAGTTGTAGCGTCATGACTACAGATAGTGAGTGGTCTGTGGATAAGTAACTTTATTTTATTTTTAATTAATATTAATTTTCATTATATAGGTAATTTTTTTTGTTTTATTTTTAATGACTTTTTGTAGGAGATTGGTGAGCTTAAGGACTAAGCTTCAATTATTTTAGAAGTGTCTTTGGAAACAAAAAACTGTAACTAGGATACTTGACACCTCCTCTTTGAGCTACAGCATCCAGTACAGCAATTATGACAAGAATGCATTTGGGACTATAGAAAAGTTGTCAATTGGTCTCTTACTTGCAAGTCTGCAACTAGTATCGGAAACATTTGAAAACACACACACACACACACGTGTGTATATATATATATTTTATATATATATATATATATATATATATATATATATATATATATATATAGATCACTATCACTTCACCGACAGTTCAAATCTCCAAAAACTATATGGCCGAGACCATATCGCCGAAGATTTAAATTGCCAAAAAAGTGATAAAAACACAAAACAACTTTCCTGTATGTTTTTGCAGGGGGCAAGCCCCCCTGAAACCCTCACACCCCCTACAACTTAAATATACGAACTCCTCGATCGGATTACAGTGAGAAAAATGGCAAATCCCGGGTTCTGCACTGTACGCCAATCCCAATACACAATTGTCGGCAATTCAAATCTTCGGCGATATGATCTTGGCCATATCGTCTTCGGAGATTTGAACTTTCGACAATGTGATAGGGAGTCTTTTATATATCTATATCTATATATATATATATATATATATATATATAATATTGTGTGTCTTTGATTCAGTAAATATTGTGTGTCTCTGTCTATCTGCAGTTAAGTTGCCTGAAGTGTGAAAAAGTGTAGCCATCTGGGCTTATTGAAAGTTGTTAGATTGCTTTGAAATTCCTGTGTTAGTGTTAGCCTGGGGGTTTCTGCTAGCATTAAAATCTGTGTTGGTTACATTTCTAGTAATCATTTTAATCTGAATTGCTGGCTACTGAGACTTGTCTGCATATATCAAATGGACACAAGCTGATTTAAGTATACTTTTCTCTGCATTTATTTAGGATTTGAGTTAGTAAATATTGTGTGTCTTTGATTCAGTAAATATTGTGTGTGTCTGTCTAGCTGCAGTTAGTTCTCCACCCCCACCCCCTACCTGTTTCATGTTGTGGTGTTGGTGGCTTTGGAATTGCCCGCCCCTGCTGTAAATCTGTTTTTGCACACTCCTCCTGGACCCATCTCATTTGCTCACTCAGCTGAGTACAGTGAGATCATATTTTGATTTCAGATACTCCTACCAGTCCCATCTCCTCTGCGGTGTACAGAGAGAGCACTTGGGAAGGACATTCCCTTATAGTATCTTAACCTGCTCTGTTTCCTCGCACTCAAAAAAAAATTTTGCACTTCATCTGCTTTACTGTATTTGAGTTTCTTCCTACTTTATTACCTTATTTTGCTTTTGCCTCTTCTTAAAAGTATTCAGTTGAATTTATTCTGCTTCCTTTATTACTGCTTGTTAGTAGCCTGATTAAATTGTAACTGTTATTCTAAGGCCCTTGATTTAAGCACTTGGGCTTCAAACCAGTTGTTTTACATTAAGAAGGTTTGTGGTCTGCACTGTTGTGGCAGGGCAGGTAGCGTACATCCTTCTAAGTTGGGAAATGCTGATTGAAGGCTCAGTGTCTGTTATTCTAAAAGTGTATTAGTTCTGGGTTAAGCACTTGGGCTTCAGGCCAGTTATTTTACATAAAGAAGGTTTGTGGTCTGCACTCTTATGGGAGGAGAGGCTAGATTCTGCCCTTCTGAGCTGGGAATTTCTGGTTAAAGGCTTATTGCACATGCTTACTTGAACTGTTTCTTTCTGAAATCGGTACGCCTTGTTTGCTGTTGCATAGACTATATTCAGGCCGGCTGGATCTAGCTTTGTTTGTATAACTTGTGCATTGATCCAGGCCATCTTTTTTGGATAAGGTTTCTATGTACCCTAGTGTCAGGACTGTGCAGTTAGAACTTGTCTGATTGAAGACTGCTGGAACAGGGCTCAGTTTTCAGCTTTTTAACTGGTTAATTGGGTAAAGTGTTGTTTTCATTGTATCTGCTCTATTTTTCTGAAAAAAAAAAAAAATATATATATATATATATATATATATATATATATATATGGATCTATCTTACTACGTCGACAAGTCAAAACGCCGACAACAAAATCACCGACACCACATAACCGACATTTCACAAACACGAAACCTCACATGCCCGACACACCATAATCCCGACAAGCAACAAACAAAACAAATCCCCGGTCCAAAAAGCACACACACAACACAAGCACACCAAAATCCTTACAAACCAACACTAAACCTCACATACACAACTACCTACAACCTTAACCCAAACCCTAACCCTAAGGTCCGCCACTATCGCACACTCACCTAACCAGCCCTAACCCTAACTCACTTAACCCGCCCTAACCCACAAACTATCACAGTGACACTTACCTAGCCAGCCTAACCCTAACTCACTTAACCGCCCTAACCCACAAACTATCACAGTCGCACACTTACCTAGCCGCCCTAACCCTAACTCACTTAACCGCCTAACCCACAAACTATCACAGTCGCACACTTACCTAGCCCGCGCCCTAACCCTAACTCACTTAACCCGCCCCTAACCCACAAACTATCACAGTCGCACACTTACCTTACTCGCACCCTAACGTCCGTCACTACCGCATACATACACAGCCTTTTCCCATGTCGATGTTCTCAGCGTCGGGGTTTTGATCCGTCGGTCTTCTCCGTTTTCGATCTTCTGGCGTCGGTGTTCTCGCTGTCGGCGTTCTGACTTGTCGACGTAGTAAGATAGACCCATATATATATATATATATATATATATATATATATATATATATATATATATACACACTTGTTTCCCACCTTTCTGAACTAGTATAGTCCAGTTTTCAGGTCACTGCTGAATCCAGTGCTGTGTTTCTGTGTTGCCCATACCTTACTTGGATAGAAGGAAGTTTCTCTGTTCACCTTTGAGAGAGGGGAGCTTTGAGCAGCCTATCTGTCCCTGCAGGAGTGGTTTCAGCCCAGTTTGGAGTAATTAAATATAATTAAGTAAAACTAAGGGTAATGCTACTCAACGCCAGAAGTCTCAACCTCAAAATGCACACACTCGAGGCTCTCTTCAGCATGAAGAAAATCGATGTTTGTGCAGTGATGGAAACTGGTTCAAGGCTCAAGAGAGCACCCGAGCACTGCCAGGTTACAATTCATGTCATATCTTCCGGCCTCAGTTACCGGATTGCAGTACAAAGGGCGGAGGTGTATCCATTTTCATCAAGGATACCCATATCTCCAGGTTAGTAGCGCAGCATGATGCCCCAGAGATCATCCATGCGCAACTATCAGCAGGCAAAACCACATTTCAAGTTGTAGCTGGTTATAGATGTGGAATCATACACCAAGGCACTCTGTATGCATCTTCAGGATTGCATGGACCGTGCTATCCCAAATAAAACCAAGACTCCTTCCTCAAGCAAGAAGAAACCAATCTGGTGGACCCCGGCCATAAGCAAACTTTACAATAAAAGGAGGAGACTTGTACAAAAAAAAGGCCAAATCTCAAGTAGAAAAATTATCCCTGATCAGCATTAGTAAGAAATTGAGGGCCCTCATCAAGTCAACTGAAGCTAATTTTGAAAAGAAAGTTGCCAAGGATAACCATAAGGCTTTCTATGGCTACATCAAAAACCTAAATGGCAATGCTCAGGTCTGTTCTGAGCTAGTACAAAATGGAACAAAATACACTGACCCTTCTGACATTGCCAACATCTTGGATGACAGGTTCAGTGCAAACCCCCCCCCCCCCCACCTACAGGGCCTATTACCATTCCAGGGGATTGTAAGTCCAATTATTACTGATACATTGGTTAACAAGGCTCTATCTAAAACTAAAAACACTGCCTCCATGGGACCAGATGGTGTCCCAGGTTGTGTCATACGCAAGCTCCAAAAGGAATTAACCCCGCATCTTAATACCATGTTCAGTCTCAGCCTCTCCACAGGATATGTGCCCATAGAATGGCACACAGCAACGGTGGTCCCGCTACCAAGGGTGGGGCCACAACTGACCCTGGGAACTACCGACCAATAAGCCTGACCAGTCTGATCTGTAAGGCTATGGAACGAATCATTATGGAACTCATAAATGGAGAGATTGGGAACCTCCAGTTGCTGGACCCCACACAGTTCGGCTTCGTCAAGGGCAGATCATGCCTCCTGAACCTGGTGGATTTCTTTCAGACAGTTACCCAGGCTATAGATAAGGGAAAGGAGGTACACACGGCTTATCTTGACTTTGCTAAAGCATTTGACACCATTCCCCATTCAGGTATTATTGATAAGCTCACCAGCCTGGGCATAAACCCTTACATCACAAGATGGATCGCAAACTGGCTCTCAGACAGATCCCATAAAGTAAGAGTAGCGGGATCTATGTCCGAATCCAGACCAGTAACGAGTGGTGTGCCTCAGGGCTCTGTCCAGGGGCCCCTCCTGTTTGGCATATACTTCTCAGAAGTACAGGCAAGCACGGAAGGGCTGTGGCTGATTAAGTTTGTGGACGACTGCAAACTGGGTGCTATAATAGAGTCTCCGGCCGACATGGAGATCCTCCAGAGGCGCCTAAATGAGACTGATGCATGGTGTCAAAGTCATGGTCTCAAGCTAAATGCAGAAAAATGCGTAGTAATCCCCTTTGGAAAGAAACAGAGTACCCGCAAACTACAACATAGGAGGTAATCCCCTGAAATCTGAAGAAGAAATAAGGGATCTAGGGACCCAAGTAGATAGTCAGCTTTCCTTTGATAACCATGTTGCCAAAGTGGTTAGAAAATCCTTCTATGTGACCCATCTGATCACGAAAGGGTTCGCATCACAATCTAAGGATGTAATGGTGCCCCTCTACTCTTCCCTCATCAGACCCATTATTGAGTACAATGCTTCAATTGGAATGCACCTGGCTAGACATCTCCAGTAGCTGGAGAGACCACAGAGGTACCTAACCAAGAGGATTACTGGCCTCAAGCAGTTGCCCTATGCAGCACGATTGAAAAAGCTAAGACTGTTCCCTGTTGCATACTGCTTTCTCAGAGGTGATCTCTGTCTAACGTACAGAGCCATGTCCAACCCAGAATTGTTGAACATGCTCCATCTTAGCAAAACCAAATCTACTCGAGCTACACTCTATAGGGATATAAACCTCAACACAACAATGAATAGAACATGCTGGAGGGATAGATTCCCTTCGCAGAGACTTCCCTTACTATGGAACAGGGTCCCGATCTACATAAGACAGAGCCCCTCACTATCACTCTTCAAGAGGAACCTTGATGAGTGGATGGGTAACAGAAAGTTCACACCGGGGATCACACCAACAGCACTACTAGATAGGGGCCAAGGGTACTAGCTGCTAGTACAAGGGTCTCGGGAACTACTAAAGGGGCGGTGAATACCGTACTGTACCGCAGATAGCCCAGTACCAACCTATGAACCTATTTTTCTGCTTTTCTTGCTGTCTTAACTAATTCCGCCTAAAACGCCAGTTTTTTTTAGCGAATCTGTGATTTAAAAAGTTTGTTATTGCTACATATTGTACTTATTTGCTGCCTGCACTTGAATTAAGTCATTTTTGTGTTTAAATAATCTGTTTAACTGTTGTAGGCTACACACTAAAGTGCAATAGTGTTTTATGTGCATTTAAAGTGTTTTGATTGTATCTACTCTTTTTCTGAAAAGAAAAATAAAAAAAAATATACTTGTTACCCACCTTTCTGAACTAGTATAGTCCAGTTTTCAGGTTATTTCTGAATCCAGGGCTGAGTTACAAGTTTCTATGTTGCCCATACCTTACTTGGATAGAAGGAAGTTTCTCTGTTCACCTCTGAGAGAGGGGAGCTTTGAGCAGCCTATCTGTCCTTGGAGGAGTGGTTTCAGCCCAGAAGTTAGTAGTTTATTGGCCATTTTTGGCTAATTTTGATTGTATCTGCTCTATTTTCTGAAAAAAAAAAAAAAACAAATATACTTTTTCCCACCTTTCTGAACTAGTATAGTCCAGTTTTCAGGTCACTGCTGAATCCAGGGCTGTGTTACAAGTTTCTGTGTTGCCCATACCTTACTTGGATAGAAGGAAGTTTCTCTGTTCACCTGTGAGAGAGGGGAGCTTTGAGCAACCTATCTGTCCCTGGAGGAGTGGTTTCAGCCCAGACATTAGTAGTTTATCTGCCATTTTGGGCTAATTTCTATCTCTTTCACTTCCCTGCTATAAAAAACGCATTTGTGCAGTTTTGCGCAGCGTGCAGCGCCATTTAGCTAGAGTTAAACTATTCTCGGCTCCACGAAGTGTACTCTTCAATTTTTCCCTTGGAACTATACAAACCTTCAACTTTTGCACTCAAACCATTCATTTCACAGTCAAGCACTTGCTTAAAACTTGTAGCAAGCACTAATTAACCCTAGCACTAGACCCCCCCTATACTTTCCAGAAGGACAAGGCTCTCTATTCGTCCCCACCATCCAATCAGAAAAACATCTTACTCTACCTATTCAGGCATGTCCAAAGGGCAGTTTCTGGTTTACTCTCCAGTCCAACTGGTGAATCTGGGCATTTTAAGGCAATGTTACAACTGCATCATGTACACAGACAACCCTCTTCTCCTACCACCAAACACTAATATATGCGAGAGATGCCATTATACAGCCAAACTGGAGACAAAGCTCTCTTAACCCAAGACTGGAACTGACAGTCAAGAGGAGAAGGGTAATACTTGCAACACACCACCAGTCTCACATAGACCTAATAAACCAACACTGACAAATAATACACATGAATACATGAAACCATACATGGAGGCTCTAAATAAAAATCTGCAAAAGCAACAGAGACCTCCAAAGCAGACATCCAAGCAACCTCCACACCCCATCACCAACCATGAAACTCATACTTCACATAATCAGTGTACCACGCAATCACAGCCCTTAACACAAAATAACATACCCAACACACTAGTAATAGGCGACTCTATAGTCAGGCACACTGATGTCCCACTAACTAGGCTGGACAAGGAGAAGGTTACAGTTAGCTGCCTGTCAGGTGCCAGGATCTGCCACATAACACAAGCACTCAGGTCACTCCAGAACAAGTACAAATACGACTCTGTCATTGTCCATGTTGGTGTGAATGACCTGAGATGTACCTCCCTGGACTACATGAAAAGAGACATGGAAGAGCTCTCTGATCATGCAGCCCAGGCCGGTATGACCCTGACCCTGACCCTGAGTAGCATCCTGCACTCACCAAGAATGATGCCACAGTATAAAGAAAAAATGATCAATTTCAACAATTGGCTAAGTTTCTGGTGTCATTCAAAGGGGATCCAGTATCTGTCCATCTGGGATGACATGCTCGACAAGCCACATTGCTTTGCAAGAGATGGCTTGCACCTGTCACCCTTAGGCCTTTGAATACTGGCCAAGGCTGTTGCCTCCCCCATAGTGCCTTTTTTAGGCAAGGCTCAAAAGACAAACCCACCACCATAAATAGCGCAAGTAACCAAAAACTGAGGGTAATGCTACTCAACGCCAGAAGTCTAAACCTCAAAATGCATGCACTCGAGGCACTCGTCAGTATGGAGAACATCGACATCTGTGCAGTAATAGAAACCTGGTTTAAGGCACCTGAGAGCACCCCAGCACTACTAGGCTATAACTCATACCATACCTTTCGGCCACAGAACCAGGACCGAAACACAAAATGGCGGGGGTGTATCCATATTCATCAGGGATACCCACACCTCCAGGTTAGTGGCGCAGCACAATGTATCAGAGATCATCCATGTGCAAATAACAACGGGCAAAACTGCAATCCAAATTGTAGCTTGTTACAGATCACACACCATTGCCCAGGACCCCCATTCCGCATTTCTGGAGACACTGGGAAATATGAAGGTCCTACCAAACACCTTAATACTGGGTGATTTCAATTACCCAAACATAAACTGGGAGAACTACTCAAATACTAACTCCCTTGCCCAACGCTTCCTAGAATTTATAAACTCAAATGCATTGGACCAATTGGTCAACACCCCCACCAGAAGGAACAACATATTGGACCTGGTCATCAGCAACATGGGAGACCGGTGTTCCACACCGGAGGTCAACCCCTCACTGGTTAGATCAGACCATAGACTAATCACTCTGGATATCCACATTCCGCCCCCACCCCCAATAAAGGAAACCACCGTGAAAAACTTTTCAAAAGCAAACTTCATGTTATGTAAGACCGTGGTGGAAAGGTTCACAACCCCCATGCTAAAAGACAGTGCTGTCCAAGCTGCTGAAACCTTTACAAAGGCACTCTATGAGCATCTGCAGGAATGCAAGGATCGTGCTATCCCAAGTAAAACCTAGACTCACTCCTCCAGTAAAAGGAAACCAGTCTGGTGGACCCCTGCCATAAACAAGCTATACAACAGAAGGAGGAAACTAGTACAGAAAAGAGTAAAATCCCAAGAAGGAAAGACATCCCTGATCAGTATCGGCAAGAAACTACGATCCCTCATTAAATCATCCAAGGCGAGTTTCAAAAGAAAAATTGCCAATGACTCCAAAGATAACCACAAAGCGTTCTTTAGCTATGTCAAGAACCTATGTGGAAACTCTCAGATCTGCTCTGAGTTAGTGCAGAATGGCACAAAATACACTGAATCGACTGATATTGCCAACATTCTGGCAGACAGGTTTAGTGCAAACTTCACCCCCCTCTCACCCCCTAAAGGGCCCATAACCATACCAGAAGAATGTAGGGCCCAGTCAATCACCGACACACAGGGTAAAACAGCCCTAGCCAAAGCCAAAAATACAGCTTCAATGGGACCGGACGGTGTCCCAGGCTGTGTCTTACAAGAGCTCCAAAATGAACTAACCCCTCACCTAAACACACTGTTCAAACTCAGCCTCTCTACAGGCTATGTACCCACAGAGTGGCGCACAGCAACAGTTATCCTGCTCCACAAAGGAGGAGCCACAACGGACCCTGGGAACTATCACCCTATAAGCCTGACTAGCCTGGTCTGCACGGCTATGGAACACATCATCATGGAACTCATTAACAGAGACATTGGGAACCTCCAAACCTTGGACCTTACCCAGTTTGGCTTTAAGGGCACATCATGCCTGCTAAAACTGGTTGACGTCTTTGAGACAGTTAACAAGGCAATAGAGGAGGGAAAGGAGGTCCACACAGCCTACCTAGACCTCGCAAAGGCTTTCAACACTATTTCCCATTCTAGTATTATAGACAAACTCACCAACTTGAACATAAACCCCTACGTCATGAGATGGGTTGCCAGCTGGTGCATAGATAGAACCCACATGGTGAGAGTTGCAGGCTCTACATCCGACTTTAAACCGGTTACAAGTGGCATCTCCTAGGGCTCAGTCCTAGGACCCCTCCTGTTCGGTATATACTTCTCAGAGGTACAGGCAAGCATAAGAGGACTATGGCTGACCATGTTCACAGATGACTGCAAACTAGGGGCAATAATTGATTCTCCAGCTGATACAGACACCCTCCAGATGGGTCTCACTGAGACGGATACCTGATGTCAAAATCATGGCCTTTGGAAAAAACAAAGTACCCGCGAACTACCACATAGGTGGTAGTCCCCTAAATACAGAAAATGTAATAAGGGATCTGTGGACCCAACTAGACAGTAATCTCTCCTTTGATAATCATATTGCCAAGGTGGTTAGAAAATCCTTCTCTGTGGCCCACCTAATCACAAAAGTGTTCACATCTAGAACAAAAGAGGTTATTGTGCCTCTCTACTCATCACTCATTAGACCCATCATAGAATACAATGCCCCATTTGGGATGTACCTTACAAGACACCTGCAACAGCTGGAAAGACCACAAAAGTACCTCACCAAGAGGATTACTGGCCTCAAACAGATGCCCTATGCACCCCGACTCAAGAAACTCCAGCTGTACTCGGTTGCATACAGCCTACTCAGAGGTGATCTCTGCCTGACATACAAGGCCATGTCCAACCCAGAATTGATGGACATGCTCCACCTAAAAAAAAAACTAATCCCGGAGAGCCACATGCTCTAGAGATATAAACCTCACCACAAGGATAAATAGGACATGCTGGAAGGATAGATTCCTGTCCCAGAGACTCCCCATGCTTTGGAACAGGATTCCACTATACATCAGGCAGAGCCCCTCACTAACACTCTTCATGAGAAACCTTGACGGATGGATGGGAAACAGGAAATTTACCCTTGGGATCACTGCAGTGGCTCTGCTGGACAGTGACGCAGGGAACTAATGGCTCTGCTGGACAGAGGCACAGGGAACTAATCTAAGGGGGTGGCGAAAGCCAACACATTCTGGCTAGGCTTATAAATGCCCTTTGGCAGATAGCCTAGTACTTACCTATGAACCTAGATATATATATATATATATATATATATATATATATATATATATATATAAAATTGTAGGATGTAGAACACTTTACAGTGAGGTTATGATAATCAAGCTTTTGATGCCCAGTAGCTCATAAAAATAAAGCTTGACAATTAAATCTATGACCTTTTTATTTCAGTTAGTCTGGAGTATTACCAAACTATGGACCCAACTTAAATGAAGGTGCAAGTGCTTCTTGAAGAATCCTGCTGCCAATATGACTAGCTTATTTCACACACCTTCTATACCTGACCATTTCTGAATTGTGTTTTTGTCAGTTTAAGGATCAGAACATTGCCAAGGCTGACATTACTGAGGACCCATTGACCAAGTTTTCCGACGTCATTTTCAAAAACTGAAATTAAAAGACTGCAGCACAGGTGTTAGTTACACTTTGTTTTGGGGTCTCCTCCACCTCAGCACCCATACTTACTATTACCTCTAGGATTGCGCTGCTGCACATATCTGGAGAAAAATGCATTTTTGCTGCTTAGTTGTTTTAACATCTATACCCGCGGTGGTGGTGCTGCGGTAGCATTGTCGCCTCACAGTAAGATGCTGTCCAGTTCGATTCTCAGCTAGAGCGTGTTCTGTGTGGAGACATGCGTGAATGGGCGTACCTTCGTTGAAGGTTGTGTGTCAGGGCTGGTAACTCGGCACGTAAAAATCAACTACCAATCATTAGTGGACCGGAGTTCCGCTGTAGCGACCCCTAACCAGGAAAAGCCGAAAGACACAACAACAACAACAACAACAAGTTGTTTTAACATCTATACATGCATTAAATTAATTTCATAATGCTACAACTAACCTCATCCTAACTTGTGGAGACTATGTTATATAGATTCCATGTCATTACAGATTCCTTAGATCAAAATATGAGATGAAACATACTATGGTGTGTTACAAGTCTGTTTCTCCCCCTTAGTTGGGCTACCATTAATTATCTGTCATAAATCCATTTCAGAAATGGTAATTTATAAAATGAATTTGCAGTAAGTCATATGACTTCTTCTCACAACATATGGGTATGTGGAGAGTTAACCATCTCACACCTGTCACTGCTTAACAGACCCTTAAACTCCAGATTTCCTGATATCCAGTGATATCTGCATCTGCACAAACATGCTAAATTAACAAAAATAATTGCTGTGTCTTTTTAAAATATTCTTACTTATTCTACATATTATGCCAACAAAGTACTTCACTTTGTCTTCGTGGTCATGCACCTCATACAATACACCCCTTTTTGTGAAGCCTTTGTAAATATCAGCAACTCTGTTATGAACCCTTTAGATATTCTATTTACTCAGGTAGTGGGTAGACAGAGCAAGTAACCAGTGTGTTGGGCAATTAATTCTCCAAAATCTCCCTCAGAAAGGTGTATTTGGCTGTTTAACTGCTGAAATCACATTCCTTTCTCATAAAAAAAGTTATGTTAGGAGATCATAAAAGTGGTAAAGTTCACCCATGTGTAAGAAATCCAGACAATGAGCAGTGCTTTGAAAAAACTGATTTTGAATGATGCAGGGCATTTGCTGAGCATGCAACATGGTTAATAAGAATGAATGGGAAAAAACAGTGTTGTGGCTATTAAGATTTTACAGTGAAGTGCAGGCTACTCCAGTAGAGAAGAGGGGATAAAGCATTAACTATGGTGCATCCAAACTGGATTTGATTAGTAGCTCAGGTGGCTGATGGAGAGGCAGGGGAGGGATAGGTGTGCCCATCCAAAGTGAGATGGTGATTGTTGATACGTTCCCTAAGGACAGGTATGGTCTAAAGAGGGGAGTTGCCCTTAGACTTTATCAATGAGCATGGGGAATGGTGAAAGAGAGTAGGTAGGTCATAAAAAAATCCCCCTCAGATATAAGCACACACGAGCTGAGTCACCAGGACATCCTCAGGATCCACGACCGGCCCCAGCACAAATGGACTATGTCCAATGGGTTTGGAGAGTAGCTGGTACACCCATCAAGGACGTTGGATTCTGGGAGCAGGGCCAGTAAAAATGAGGTCTGAGGGGACAAATAATTTATAATGAAGTAGTCAGTTTACAGAACTGTTAAATGCTTCTTTACAACACAGATGGATTTCAGCTCATGCTTTTACATATGGAAATATCAGAGGAGCAGCACGGCATACAAACATTTGCATCGGCAGCAGGAGGGAGAATGACATTGAGGTCTACTCTTCAGGTCCAAGCCTGCAAAATTTATTCAGCTAAGGTAGGTGGTGTTCTATTACATCTGTTACATCCAGAAACTGCAACTGATTCAACATATCCTGGAGTGTTATAAAGTCTTATAACAGTCTTATAATTGTCTTATAAAGTCGTATAAAGAGAGCCCAACAATGTTTTCACTTCCTCACTTAGGAGATTTTGTAGAGTGAACCTTCCCCCGCAGGTCCTACTTACCTTCTACAGAGATACGATTGAGAGCATACTGACAAACATCTTTGCCTGGTGTAGAAATTGCTCTCAAACTGATTAGAAGGCACTGGATAAGTTTGTTAAACAGGCCCCAAAAATCAATAGCCTAACTCAATAAACAGGTAAAACATTATTTATGTGCAATATGTCATTGTTATTTACATAACTTTCTGCATAGCGCACTTTATATGTCTCTATCTGCACTATGAAAACTGTAAGGTTATGGTATATGTTGGTGGTAAGTATAGTGTTTTCTATATATCCTTATATTTCTGCGCAGTCTGTTCCTGTTGTATTTGTTTTATTTCTGCTTTAAAAAAACTTTCATTTTTTACTTTATTTTTAGTATCTTATTTTGATTTTTATTTTTAATATTTTATTTCTGCTTTAAAAAAACTTTCATTTTTTACTTTATTTTTAGTATCTTATTTTGATTTTTATTTTTAATATTTACATTTTTATTAATTTAATCTATCTTCCTTCTGTAAACTGTCATTCTTATGGTATGAGCCCGTGTATCGAAATTACGTGCAGTTATATGCACTTTTTCCTCTGTGTTGATCTGTGTAAGAATAAATTTAACTTTGACTTTGCAGTGTTTAAACTTCCTTGCAATGCTGTGCTTGGTGCCACTATGATGACAAGATGTGGGCATGCAGACTTGTAACCCTGTGAGTACTTTGGGTTTAGGTTTCTCTAATAAAGAAGTCAGCACGATTGTAGCATGGTGTTTTGTGTTAGGAAGTCCATGACTGTGTTATGCATACTACTAATATAAAATGATGTAACATAGTTTTATGAGTACCTGTGCAAGGTTTGTTAAGGGGAATGCTACCCTTTCAAATCTTCTGCCATTCTTTGAGTATGTAAATGCAGCACTTTATGAAAG
The DNA here is from genome assembly GCF_019279795.1 of Protopterus annectens. Taxonomy (NCBI): domain Eukaryota; kingdom Metazoa; phylum Chordata; order Ceratodontiformes; family Protopteridae; genus Protopterus; species Protopterus annectens. The sequence goes on from NC_056732.1 coordinate 1,564,666,419, forward strand.
GCTGACAGTGCATGCTGCTTATCCTGACATTGCTGAGATTTTTGGCACTGCTTTACATAAGGAAATAACTGACAAATTAAAAGCATTAAATGTCAATCTGTATGCAAAACACAGGTTAAATACCAATAAATACCAAGACACAAGTTGGGCACTATCTTTGTATCCCAGCAGGGATTACAGTGGTAACCTACGAGGTACTATAATGGAGCTACTTGATGTCATACTATTCTTCTAAGATATTGAATTAGGAAGTAGGCTGTAGTTAACCAGACATGCTGATGATTGCAAACTGTGTAGAATAAGTGCTTCAATAAATAATGCCAAAGTTCTCCAAGGTACTCACCAAAAACTACACACTTATTGCAAAAACAATGGCCTCACTTTTAATATCAATAAATGATGCTTCACAAAACTTGGCAGAGGACATAAATTATCATGACTAAACAAATGCTTTAACCAGAGAGTACTTATCAAAGTCATAACAATCTGTAGCCCATCTCATCTTAAAGACCATGTGTACTGTCTCCAAGGAAATAATTGTACCACATTATACCTCTCTGATCTGATTGTTAAATTCAGTGCTGTGTTTTGCCACCATCATTCAAGCAATCTAAAACACTTTGTGAAGTTGCAAATGTTTCTTACTAGAAAAATGTCAGCATTGGAGCACTAATTTTACAAAATGACTTCAAGAAGTGTTGTTCTATTCTGTTTCTCATAGGTTATTAAGAAGAGACCTTTACCTGTCTATAAGTGAATGTCTTTTTCCATTTGAAAGTCTGTACTTAATTCAGAAATAATCTTTTTTTAACTCCTTTTTTAAATTATCAATTAAGACATAGGCAAACATATATTAGCAGAAAATAAACCATTTAACATTTTTCCATTTAAATACAATATACATCACATACATTTTTTTGTTTACTATCAAGATTTCAAATGCCGTTATGTGAACTTTGATTGTTGAAAGGCATTTTGTCAAAGTCTCATGGTGATTCAAAAATGTTGAACGTCCAACAACAATTGCTAGTATGCATTCGCTGTTGTGAGATCGACATACTGATTGGAGATCGCACTACAGTGGGGATCGGTAACTTTGCCCTTTTTCTCACTGTAGTGCGATCTCAGAGTTGTAATATATAAGTAGCAAGGGGTGTGGGGGGTGCAGGGGGGGCTTGCCGTCCTGCAAAAAGTATGTTAAACATCACCGGTTGTTCAGGTAAGTTTGAAAAATGTCAACAATTTGATTTTGAATTGTTGACATTTTTTTGTTTCGTTATTTTGATTGGTCACTGTTGTTAATTTAAACAATTTTTTTTGCGTAAGTAATTACTCGCAAAAACATTTTTGAAATTTTGATATTAAACCATTTTTTTTCTACCATCAGTCCGACATTACAAAAAAAATGCTGAATTCCTCTCTTCCCTTAAACATCACTCCTCCTCCTCCTGAACATTATTATGCATGCATTTTCCAACAATTTCCATTTACTTCTATGCAGTTTGCTCCTTCCTGTTTCCAGTTCTTTTATTTATTTTATAATATTCAATACCTCAGATAAAGTTACTGTAAGCTTTGATTTCCATTTTCTACTAATTGTTTTTCTGGAAGCCAACAGAATTAAACTTAGTAAGACGTTACTATATCCAGGCAATTTGGATCCTGCATCCCAGCTCAAAAGAATCTTTTCCTTACTTCTGGCCATTTGTTCTACCAATATTTCTGATAGAGTACTCTATAGGAAATTTTTAAAATCTGTAACCCATTACACTTCCAAAACATATGTTCCCAGTTATCTCTTTCTTCTCCATCACCCCTCCAACATTTGCTATTTACTTGAAGAAAAATCCTTGAAGCCTGCTTGGGGGTATAAAATATGTATGCAAAGATTTCCAAGCAAAGATTCTAAACCTTTTGGACTTGTTTGGATACTTGGGAGCCATACATATGTCTTTTCATTGTGTCGTGTATATTGTTTTTCTAGTCTTTCTTTCCAATCGTTTTTAAACTCCTCTGATTGATTCTTATATTTGTCATGCAATATTTTAAATGCCCTACTAATTATCCCTTTTTATCAGTTGCATCTGTTCTAGATTCAGTTAAAAACTCCACCAGAGCAGATCTTTCACTTAAAATTCCCCTATCCCTTTTTCTTTGCCTGTTCTCTGAGATCAAGCCGTGGTAGGGAAGGCAGTCTCGAGCCTGCAATTCAGATGTCTTCTTGGCCTCATCCCATTGTATTACTTTTCCTGCTTGAGTTATTTGTTCCCAATATTTTGGTTCCTTCGCCTTATTTCTCCAGTAACTTCCTGCCCCTCTTGCCTATTTTCTGTACTCCTACTTGCAGTTATCCATATTGGCAAAATCTCCTTTCTCCATTTCCATGTTGGCTTAGTTCTTAGAATACGTTCTGCTACTTTATGAATATAATATTCTGTATGGTTGTTATTATTCTCGTTAAGGGTCTACATCCAAGATCTCCCTCTCTGTCTCTCCCACTTCCTCCTTACTTCTTCATCATTCCTTTTCACTTTGAATTATAACCTTCTGCTACTGTGTAGCTCTAAGACATCCCTTTAAATTAGGTAAACCTAAACCACCTTGTTCTATTGGAAGATCAACTTATCCCACTTCTTTATTAATTGCTGTCCACAACTACTCCTCAGGTTGATAAAAATATGCCTGACCAATATGCAAGACTAAAGGGACTAAAACTTTTTCACTGCTTGTATCTTACTATTCATATCCATAAATAAGAGTTTCCATTTTCTCAATTTTTGTGTTATCTTTTTAGTCTCATCTCAAATATTGTTAGCTGCCATAACAAAAGTACTTTTAATCCATACTCCTGAATGGATCTGATCATGTCCCCATATATAAGGGTAATGCTAAACCAATTAGTGTGTGGATACATAATTTGTGGTTGTAACCTTTGTTTTATCTTCATTCATCTTATATCCCAAAAAGACTTAAAACTGTCTCAAAATGTTCCACAACATTGAGATGTCCTTTCCTGGATTTATCAGGTATAAAATAAAGTCATCTGCAAATAAAGCCAACTTTTCTTGATTTCCTTGTATTTCTAATTCCCTTATTTTCTTTGCCAATGGCTCTAAATATAAATCAAATAACAAAAGGGAAAGAGGACACCCCTGCTTAGCTCCTCTGTTCAAATACATCTGATTTGAGATGAAGCCTTCCACTTTAATCTTCGCCTCTGATCCATCATATAGCCTTTTAATTAACCTTATTATTGTATCAGGGAATGCAGATGCTTCTAGTGCCCTACTCATAAAATCCCAGCGTACTCTGTTAAATACTTTCTCTGCATCTAGACCCACCAACAGCAGAGGTATTTTCTTATATTCTGCTTTCTTCTGGATCATTATTGTTCTATTAATGTTATCACAACCACACTGATCCCTGTGTATCAATTTTGGTAACACATTTGGCATTCTTTTAGCTAGTACAGACATAAAATAAACACTTTGTAATTGTGGATTAAAATTAAAATGGATCTGTATGAAGCTGAAGGGTCTTTGCCATCTTTAGGTAACACGGCCACCACAGTTTTCTTCCAGCATGTTGGTGCTTCCCCTCCTTTTAAAATACTGCTAAACAAAATCTCCCAGTTCTTTATCACTTACTTCCCTCCTAATTTCCAAACTTCCACAGGAATACCATCTGTTCCTAAAGATTTTCCTGAAGATTGATTATATATCACTGTTTTCATCTTATCACCTTCTGTCTTAACTGTTAGTTGTTGAGCCTTGTCTTCTTCTAACCTTGGCATAATTAAATCTTCCATAAATATTTCCATTTGTTCTTTTTATTGATTTCCATATTTCTCTGCTTTATACAAATTTTCATAAAATTTCTGGAATATCTCTAAACCTTTAGAAATAATCTTGTTCTGTATGTGGGAAGTAGAAATCATCAAGAGGAGGTTAACAGCATGAAAAGCCTCCTGAAGGCTAGATTATCAGCTTGACAATGAAAACTATGAACCTGTTTTCTGACAATGATGAAGTTCTCATTGCTTTTGAGAGTTGCTTTATGACTGTGTAAGTGTAAAGGTGCGGTGCTCTATAAATGGCATTGCAGAGTAAAGCCAAAGGAAGGTATTTAATGTGTAGTGCAATGATATAAAATATTCACATGCTAGTACGACTGCATTGTATGTAAGTAATTTCAACTGCTGATGACAACAGATGTGGATAAAATGTGAAGAGCTTAATCATCGGCAGTTTGCCTTGTGTTTGCGAGAAATGGAAACATCACTGGCTGGCCTTGAACTATGCAGAAGAGTTGAGCACACATATTTAGATTTTGCTGCCTTAATGCAAAGGAATTCCCAGAAGACAACCAGACCAGACTCTGTGAAATTCATCTTATTACAATTTCAGTGTTTATTGAAAAGTGAAAAAACATCAATAATAGAGATTGCTCATAGAATCCTGTAACAAGCCATCCAGTGTATGGTAGCCCAAATAAGGACAGGTATGTAATTAAATGTTGAAACTTGAAGGACAGAGAAACGCTCTTGATTGTGACCAGACAACCTGGTGGAAAAACTTGGATCACTGGGGTTCCAGTATGTATTATTCTTTACTTGGTCATGGGCTCAAGCTCAATGCCAAGAAATGTAGTTATCCCGGGTCTATATTAGCATATCGAATGGACTAAATAGCGAAAGCTATTTAGTCAATTTGATACTGTTAAAATGGCAAAATAGCGAAGACACAGAATATTGAATTTCTTCCCACGGAAAAAAATTTGGTGGGCTATCTTTGGGACTTTGCCATTTCCTCCACTATGGTGCAATCTTAGAGTTGGTATATTTAAGTAGGGGGGGTGTGGGGGGCAAAGCCCCCACTTATCTTTGTGTTTAGGTTTATTTATTTATTTATTATTATTTGTGATATATATTATTAATTATTAATATAAATGAAGTTTTTAATAATTTTGAGCAAATTAGTCAAAACATTGGGATACTTTTTATATAAAAATATATAATTTAAAAAATATGTTTTTTTCAGAAAATAATTTTTTTCCCTCCATTTTTTGAATTTAATTGTATAATTAATTGAATAATTGATGCAATTGACTTGTGTATAAAGACTGTTACTGTTTTGTAATGCATTGTGACCCATTGAAGGCGAGATGCCGAGGTACCAGGTCTTGTGGAGATAAAGGAGACTTTGCTGCTACATACTGGCTGTTTGGTGTGTTTTTTATTTTTATTTTCTACGTTGTTTGGTTACTACTTTTGATCCAAGCCGTATTTTGCAGCGTGTTCTCTGGGAAATTATTCTAATTGACATTCGTATTGTGAATTGCTGGAATCTTTCTAAGTGATGTCAAGTACTGAAGGCTCCGAACGGAGCGCTATGCATAGTGCAGTGAATATCATGTTGTTTCAAGATATGGTAATGGAGCGAGATAAGAGATTTAACAGCCATGATCCGTGGAGCCTAGGGAGGAATGCGGATACTGATGGTCGTTTTGCCCAGCTGAATAAACTCATGGCCAAGGAAGTCGCTCTATACTTTGACACTAGTTTATTGGAAAAATATGTAAGTCTCAATATTACACCTAGGGGCTTACGCATTGATAAACTGCCTGCGGCACCTTTTTCAGATGATGAAGGTGATCTTTTGGAAGAGTGGAAACAAACTTCACTTACGTGCACTATAGGTTGGTTGCGCATACTTATTAAACGCAACCAAAAGTGTCACGAAAAGTTGAAAACTGAAATTTCCACACTGCAAAATGAGCTTGTTACAGAGGTCAACTACAGAGCCCAGATGGTTAATATCAGTGAAAAAATGACTAAACTAGAGGCAGATGTTGTCCAAAGGAAGCGCAATAAGTTGGTCCGGGACCTTAAAGACTATGAGACAGGCATCATTTTCAATTGGCAGCGTGAACCTGTGCGCAGACAGTCTAGGGGGCGGAGCTGGACACGCAGTTCCAAGCGCCGGAATTATTCGGCATCCGCTTCTTCGTTTTCATCCACTGAAAAGGAAAACAGTGTCAAAAATGTTTCTTTTGCTCGCACTACTGCATCTAATCGAGTGGCCAACAGGGATACTGCGGAGGTTTTGAGTGAAGAGCCCAACTTGAGTTCAACGGAAGACGCCAATTTTCAAAATGATACCTACAATAAGGGGCGGAATGGCAGAAATGGTAGAAAGGGTCGGAACCGCTACAAATGAAAATGAAAATGAAGGTTTGGACATTACTATATCTAATTGGACTTATCACAATGTTGTCTCTCTTGAATGTGTCAATTTATCTGATTTGCAATTATGTGACAGTATGAGGAATGTTTTGAATAAGGGGAGCAAATTTATTCCAACATTTTTTCCCTCATTTGCTGACATTTATCTAGAAGTGAAAATGTTTATTCGCAAACTATTGTTAAGAGTTTACTTTAAGAAATATTGTAAAGCGGATGTTAATACTAATGCCTCTAATGTCACTGAAAATGAAATTGAAGATGGGGTTCTTAATGTCAGTGAATTCGATGATAGTTTGCTAAACATGTCCATATATGATTATGAGTATGATGAAAATGAGGGAAATGATGAACAAAATGATATTTTTGGAGAAAGCAATGTTTGTTCTATCAAATGCAACGCGGATGTTCCCCCTAATGTCAGCTTTATGACAGGATATGGTAGATTAAATATGCCCAAATTTAGAAATGTGAAAAATAGGTTTACTCCTACCATATCAGTGCCAGCCATTCAGGTGTTTCAGAAAGTTCTTTTAAAGGAGACTGAGCTGATGTTTAAGCAGTTTTGTAAAGAAAAGAAAAAATTTAACCTTACAAAAGAAGAGTGGCAGGCCTTACAGGATCTTAGGAAACTTAAGGATAATTATATATTTAAATGTGCTGACAAAGGGGGAAACTGGGTGATCCAAAATAAATCTGATTACTGTGTTATGGTTAATAAATTGCTTCATAACAGTGATGAATACATAAACTTAGCAGGGACCCACTAAAATCGTATAATGAGGAACTTCTCAATCTTCTTGAAAGGGGAGAACGATTGGGATTCTTTTCTAATGTTGATGTTAATAAAATGTATGTAAAGGACCCTGTCCCACCTGTACTATATGCCTTACCAAAGATTCATAAGGATCTTAATGAGCCTCCTGGTAGGCCTATAGTGTCGGGGATTGGATCTTTCTTGGAAAATGTTAATGTTTTCCTGGATTCACAATTGAAAATTTACATCAATAGGGTTAGTGCTCATATTAGTAACACCCAAGAGTTAATAAATGAAGTACATAAGGTAACATGGGATGGTGACTATTATTGGGTGACTATTGACGTTAAATCATTATATACTAACATTAACATTAGATGGGGACTTGATGCGATTTCTAACATGTTAGGTGAAGGTCCCAGAACTAATTTCTTGATCTCACTCTTAGAATTCTGTTTGACCCATAGTTATTTCACATTTAATGGTGAATATTTTTTACAAAAAAAGGGAACGGCAATGGGAGCTGCCTATGCTCCCAATTATGCCGTAATATACATGGATTTTTTTGAGAAAAAGTTCATTTATCCTACATTATTCTTTCAAAATAAGGTTATCTTGTACAAACGGTTCATTGATGACCTGATTTTTATATGTAAAGGGGATATTTATGAATTTTGTGAATTTTTTGAAGAATTGAATGATAATGAACACAGTCTCTCTTTTTCTTATGAGGTCAATCGTAATCAGATTAATTTTTTGGATCTAACCTTATTTATAAACAACAATAAGATTGAATATAGGCCGTATAGAAAGGATACTTCAGCAAACATGTTTTTGCATGCGTCCAGCATGCATCCCCCTCATTTATTAAAAGCTTTGCCCTACGGTGAATTCAAAAGAATACATCAACATACCAGTATGGCATCTGAATTAAATCATGAGCTTAAAGAGATATTTTTGAGATTGAGCGATAGGGGCTATGATGAAAAATTACTATTGGATCATATGAATGGTGTTTTGAATAAACATGTAAGCTTTAGGGAGTTTCATAGGCAACATTCAGGGATGGTTGAAAAAGATAATGAGGTGGAAAACATATTTTTTGTAACCAAATATACAGCTTTTTCTGAAATATTTGTTTCCCTAATTAAAAGATTTTGGTACTTGGTTAGTGAGGATGAGCTCATAGGTGAGCTTTTTCCACGTAAAATCATATTTTCATATAAAAAGGGAAAGAATTTAAAAGAAATATTAAATAATAATCTTTGTACCATAAGAACGGACTATGCTGCCAATGTTGGCTCATTTAGATGTAATTCTTGTAGTATATGTGACAGAATTATTAACATCAGATCCGTTAATTATGTTTATCATAACCCTATGCATTATTTCAATTGCAGATCCAGTGGTGGTGTTTATATATTAGGGTGTAGTTGTCATAATATGTGGTATATTGGGCAAACTAAAAGAATGGTAAGAGTGAGAATTTTAGAGCATTTAAGAGACATTAGGAATTCAAACGTATTTAGTCCAGTTGCTAAGCACTTCTGTGAGACACATGAGGGAAAACCAGACTGTTTAAAATTTAGTATACTAGGCAAACCTCATTGCACTAAGGGTGACAATATTTGTGACAAATTGTTAGAACTTGAAACAAGGATGATTCTGAAGTTTAATACATTAAGGCCCTTGACTTAAACTTAGAATTAAGTATTTGAAGAATTAATTCACTGTTGAATTTATTGAAATATAATTATAATATTTATTTCATAATGTTATATTCCATAATTCACATATTGTAAGAAATTATATTGTGATATATATTATTAATTATTAATATAAATGAAGTTTTTAGTAATTTTGAGCAAATTAGTCAAAACATTGGGATACTTTTTATATAAAAAATATATAATTTAAAAAATATGTTTTTTTCAGAAAATAATTTTTTTCCCTCCATTTTTTGAATTTAATTGTATAATTAATTGAATAATTGATGCAATTGACTTGTGTATAAAGACTGTTACTGTTTTGTAATGCATTGTGACCCATTGAAGGCGAGATGCCGAGGTACCAGGTCTTGTGGAGATAAAGGAGACTTTGCTGCTACATACTGGCTGTTTGGTGTGTTTTTTATTTATTTATTTATTTATTTATGTTTTGCAGAGCAGCAAATTTTTTCCTTGGGGAAAAAATTTGCTGTTCCGTGTGTTCGATATTTTGTGGTTTAGACATTATCAGTACAATGAAATAGTGTTCTCTATTTTAATCGTATGATAATGTAATATAGACGTGTTATCCCCTGTGGGAAAAAACTTGTACCCGTGAATTACCACATAGGTGGCAGTACACTAAACACCGAAAGTGTGATAAGAGACTTAGGGACACAGGTGGACAGTGGTGTCACCTTCGATAACCACATCGCCACAACAGTCAGGAAATCCTTCTATGTGGCACACCTCATCACTAAGGTCTTTTCATCCAGAAAAAAGGAGGTCATTGTCCCACTGTACTCATCCCTCATTAGACCCATTATGGAATACAATGCCCCGTTTGGTATGTACCTCTCAAGACATCTGCAACAACTGGAAAGGCCGCAGAAGTACCTCACTAAAAGAATCACAGGCCTAAAGCAGATGCCCTGTGCTGACTGCCTTAAAAAACTCCAACTATACTCTGTCGCATGTCATCTTCTCAGAGGCGATCTCTGCTTAACATACAAGGCCATGTCAAACCCAGAGCTGTTGGACATGCTACACTTAAAGAAATCCCAATTGCTCAGAGCCACACGCTCCAGGGATCTAAACCTTGTCATCACAATAAACAAAACATGCTGGAGGGATAGGTTCCTGATTCAGAGACTCCTCAGACTCTGGAATAGACTGCCCATACATGTCAAGCATGAGCGCCTCTTTGACCCTCTTCAAAAGGAACTTTGACGATTGGATGGGAGAAAGGAAATTCACCCACGGGGATCACGTCAGTCGCCCTGCTAGACAGGGGTCCAGAGAAGTCAACAGTGTGGGAAGAAATAGCCAGGGAATTATTATGGCTAGGCTTGTATAGGCCCTAGGACTGATAGCCTAGTACCAACCTATGAACTTAGTAGCCTTGTTGTCTTGAAGGGGAAATCTCAGTGACAAATCAGCATGTAAGAGAATGGTCATTTACAAGAATGTTGCAGCTGAAAAAAAAATTAAATTTACTCAGTCCCAGATGTCAAAACTCAACTCAGTGTTGAATAACTAATGCACCAACTTTATATTGAGTCACTGCTCTGCTATTATAATGTATGATTAGTGGAGAGAGACAATAGTTAGGATTAAGAACCTCTAGACTTGTATAGACATTTTTTGAGAGCTATGTTTCTATTTGCGTCTGCGATGAAGTAAAACCTAAGAAGCTGTGTAGTGGTTTTGTACAGTTTTTTTTATTTCTGAAGGAAATGCCAAGCCTTGCTAAATTACAGATATATTTTCATTGGTGAAAACAGTCCATAATTGTGCAAATAATGAGAAAAGCACAAAATTTATAGGTGTGACCTTTTGTGAAAAAAAACAGGGAGTACATTATAACTGGTTAGTGTGACAGTATGAGTCAAGTACTTACAGAAGGGAAATGGGATTGCAGATGATTTTACAGTCATGGTAAGAATGGCATTTTTGTAACACATGGAGCAATTCCAATGGACAGCCGTATGTCTCAACTCTCCTTGATTTTTGATTGTCTGGTAAATCAGTCATTGTTCTAGTCATTCGGTAATGCCAGATAGTAGAGTTTCATACTCCTACTGTTTGGGAAGTACATATTAATGCAGACCCGTTTGTTTTATTAACCTTTGAAGGAGAGTAATATTTAAAAATTGATGCTAATGTTGGACTTTGCCCCCCACAACATTATTTTTGGTTCTGTCCCTAATTTTTGAGCAAAGAATTTGAATGATACATGGACAGTAGGATTGCACATAACTGTTAACTGCTATGATTCGGACCTGCTGTTTCATTTTCACTGTCAGATTTAACTTTACTTTTAGCTTTTCTGTTTTACTTCATGAAATTACATCTATTTAAGGGTATTTCTATTAGCCTGAACAACTGTTTCTTATCACTAAGTATATGGGGTGTAATACCTAAGATGTGGTTTTGAACTTACTATATATGTTCGATAATAAGTTTTGAACTTACTATATATGTTCGATAAGTTTTGAACTTACTATATATGTTCGATAATACGTTTTGAACTTACTATATATGTTCGATAATATGTTTTGAACTTAATATATATGTTCGATAATAAGAGTAGCTTTTCTAGCTTTCTATGTGAATGTGTAAAGAATGGAGCCATGAGATGGGTGTCAAGTTTTTATCAAGAGTTGTGCAGGGAAGTGAACTCCCACCCACCTATTTATTTATTTATTTATTCATTCATTCCAATTTCATAGTTATGCTGGCTAGGAAAAGAAAGTCTTCACCAATCTCCATGGCCTCATGACCCGAGAGATAAAGTAAATAAGAAAGGGTGAAGGCATGGTCTCCCACACTCCCCCAAACAACAGCATATTAGGGTGTTTTATCAATACGTGGTTTCATTCAGTAGGACTGGAGATGTTACTTGTCACTGTAGCAGTGTTTCCATTTGCATCATGTTTTCATTCAATGCAGCCATGCCCAGCATAACATGAAAATGACTGCAGATGGTTATTCCGTAGTGCAGCATCTTTATTTATTTATGTAGGGGAGCATTCTTTCTTTTCCACGCAAAAATGGACTTTTTAGAATTAGTAATATTAAATATTACCTTAAGCACCCTGCAAGCATCATCTGGGGGTTGGCATAATGGTTAAGGTGTTTACCTCCCAGACACAAGTTATAGGGTTTGATTTACACCTTTGAAGGGCAATTGGCTAGGCTTAAAATGACTTGCAAGGGCAGCTAGCTAATTACTTACCTATTAACTTTAATGTTCTGAGTGACTTACACTCGCACATATTTCAGTGAGTACAAGTATCTTGTATACTTTTTATGCAGTATAACATGATACAAACCAATAAGAAGTGCAGACAGTAGATATTAATCTAAACTGTACTTTGTAGTTCAGTGTGGGATAGACCTCTGTTTCTACAGACCAAAATTATGTGGATTTTTTTTACTTTTGAAGTAATGGTTATACGTAAGAGTCTGTAGTGCATGAATTCACATTTGTTTTATAGATGTTTATTAATTACTCAATAGTGCATGTATTTTCAGTTATTTGCAGTTAGATATAGACAAGCATGCTGAATGCATGTTTGGTAGCGTAATCAAGTATGGGGTGATTTGCATGAAGTTCTTTAATCCTAATGAATGCCTGAAGAGCTGCCTTCATATGGATTGTATAAAGTAAGGGTAGTATAGGCTGTAGATGAAAGGATTGACCTTGATCTTAGCTGTCTTAATTTTGCAGAACTAATGTGTATTTGAATGAAGCAAGTTTGAAGACATGCTGTGACTAATGTTTCTGTGAATCAAAAATACATTAATATGATTATTAGTTTTTAATTCTGGGAAGGCCAAGTCAAATACTGCGGGTCTGCTGGCTTTATGTGGATGAAATAATTAGCCTTGCTGTTTGTTGTTGCAATTCTTGCTTTGTAGGACTAGTGTTTATTTGGGTGAAGGAAGCTAGAATGCAGGCTGTGTCTTCTGCTTGTGTGAGATAAAGTATATTAATGTAACTAGTATTATCACAAGCAGAGAACCAAGGTGCATGCAGTCACAAAGTGGCTGTAACTCTTGGTTCTAGAGGACGCTTGTGAATGAAAGTGGCCTTTTGTCATTCATTCATTTTATACAGTCATTAATCTGTATCTTTGTAGCACTAATTTGTGCATTCGTGAGAAGCAAGTTGGAATGTTTTAAATGTGGTTATTGTTTGAGTAAAATGGTGTTATGAAACATTCAGATTTCTCAACAGACTCTGATTTTGCTGACTATCACTGATTTTGCTTCATATCCCTTGTAAAATGTGTGGTTTTCTGATAAATCATTGAGGCCTACAGTCATTAAATAGTGACAAACATTTGAATTCCAGACTTCATATTTTTCGGTGCTGTACATAATAAATGGCTGTCTTAGGAGGTCTGAGCAGAACTATATGAAATAAACCAAGCACTGGCACGGCAGCACATTGAGTGGTATTGCTGTGTTACAGAGCTTCATTCTATGGTTCAGTTCTTGGCTGTGGTTCCTTCTGTGTGCAGTATGCATGCCTTTAATGTCTCCATGTAGGTTTCATCCAAGTGCTCTGGTTTTAACCAACAATACAGTTACAACTGCTGAATCCTACACAAATGTGCTCTATAAGCACCTACATGAGTGCATGGATCATGCTATCCCAAACAGAACTAAGACGCTATCCTCCAAAAAAAGGAAGCCAATCTGGTGGTCCCCTGCCATAAACAAACTGTACAACAGAAGGAAGAAACTGTTGCAAAAGAGAGTAAAATCCCATGAGTGGAGGAGCTCCCTGGTCAGCCTCAGTAAGAAGCTGTGATTCCTTATAAGATCCTCCAAAGCTAGCTAAATTCCAAGGACAACCACAAAGCATTCTATAGCTATGTCAAGAATCTCAATGACAACACCCAGATATGCTCTGAGTTACAGCACAAAGGCATGAAAATTACAGAACCAACTGATATTGCCAACATCCTGGCAGATAGGTTCAGAGCTAACTTTACCCCCCCTCACCCCTTAATGGACCCATATCTATACAGGAAGAATGCAGAGTCCCTGTAATCACAACTAAGCAGGTGAAAGCTGCACTCTCTAAAGAAAAAAACACAGCATCCATGGGACCGGGCTGCGTTTTACGAGAACTTCAGAATGAACTGGCTCCCCACTTAAGCACCATGTTCAATAATAGCCTTGCATCAGGCTTTGTGCCCACTGAATGGTGCACAGCAACAGTTATCCCACTCCACAAAGGGGGAGCCACCACTGATCCCAGGAACTATAGACCTATTAGCCTGATGAGCCTGGTCTGCAAAGCCATGGAACGTATCATCATGGAACTCATAAACAAAGACATTGGTAACCTCCAAACTCTGGATCCCACCCATTTTGGTTTTGTGAAAGGCAGATCATGCCTCCTGAACCTGATTGACTTCTTTGAGGCAGTTACCAAAGCCGTAGATGAGGGTAAAGTGGTTCACACAGTGTATCTTGACCTCGCCAAGGCTTTCAACACCATCCCCCATTCTGGAATTATAGCTAAACTCAATAAACTAGGCATAAATCCCTATGTCACAAGATGGGTTGCCAACTGGCTCACTGACAGAACCCACACTGTAAAAGTTGCAGACTCCAAATCTGACCTCAAACCAGTGACAAGTGGAGTACCACAGGGTTCCGTCCTGGGACCGCTCCTGTTTGGTATCTACTTCTCTGAAGTACAGGCTAACACAGAAGGCCTCTGGCTAACGAAGTTCGCAGATGACTGCAAACCAGGAGCCATAGTCAAGTCCCTAAATGATGTGAACATCCTACAGAAGGGCCTCTCTGAGACAGATGCCTGGTGTCAGAGCCATGGCCTCAAGCTCAATGCCAAAAAGTGCAGTATCATCCCCTTTGGTAAAAACTCTGTACCCATGAACTACCACATAGGCAGCAATCTACTTAACACCGAATGCGTGATAAGAGACCTTGGGACCCAGGTGGACAGTAGTCTCTCCTTTGATAGTCACATCGCCACAGTAGTCAGGAAGTCCTTCTACATGGCACACCTCATCATAAAAGGGTTCTTGTCCAGGAAAAAAGAGGTCATCATTACCCTCTACTCATCACTCATTAGACCCATTATAGAGTACAACGCCCCTTTTGGAATGTACCTCACAAGACATCTGCAGCAGCTGGAAAGGCCACAGAAGTACCTCACAAAGAGGATTACTGGACTCAAACAAATGCCCTACACTGACCGCCTCAAAAAACTCCAGCTTTACTCCATAGCATATCGCCTACTCAGAGGTGATCTCTGCCTAACATATAAAGCTATGTCAAACCCAGAGCTGTTGGACATGCCATACCTAAAGAAATCCCAATCCCTCCGAGCTACACGCTCTAGGGACCTAAACCTTGTCACCACAATAAACAGGACATGCTGGAGGGATAGATTCCTATCCCAGAGACTTCCCATACTCTGGAACAGGCTACCCATCTATGTCAAGCAAAGTTCTTCATTAGCACTCTTCAAGAAAAATCTTAATGAGTGGATGGGAAATAGGAAATACACCCCGGGGATCACTTCTGTGTCTCTGCTCGTCAGTGGCACAGGAAAATAACTTTCTTGGGTGGCGTAAGCCAGGGAACCTTGTTGGCTAGGCTTGCATAGGCCCTTGGGCCGATAGCCTAGTACCTACCTATGAACCTATGAATCCCAATACATACAAAAGGTAAATTCATTTTCCTCCAATTTGCCTGTAAGCAAGCATGCTGTGTGAATGAGTATGTATGTATGTATGTGTGGATATATGTATTCATATATGTACGTGTGTGCTCATTCTCATCTTATGATAGACCTGGCTTGTCAGTACCAGTGTGGACTTGTATATTGTGTTGGAGACACATATATAACTGTTCTGGACAGCAGTAAAGTATATAGTTAACTAGTAATTATCTTTAAAAAATTAGGCAGAAAATGCATCACAGAACATTTTCTTCAACCACTGCATGTGTCTCACCTGGTCTAAAACTGGCCCTGCTTAGAGGTGTGCTCAGAAGTCTTTTGTAGTTTATGTAGGGGTTGGGGACAATATATGACAACAATGTCAAATATATGATTGTGGTCATTTTTTTTCCGTTCACATTCATCTCAACCTAACACCTGTGATGTACATGGAAGGCAACTATCTTTATTTTGGGGGGGGGTTATGGAAGCAGGGAGTATCCATAAAAGCATTTGTCTTCTTAATTTATTGGGGAATAGTATTTTTGTTGGTTATTTCTTTACTTAGTCAAGGTTTTTTCAGGCCATCATTGGATCAGAAAGTTGTTGGAAAACATCTCTAAAATACCCCTTATCATATTTAGATTCCCATGATTTCTTGGGGTCTATGGCCCCCTGACACCTCAGCTTTATTCAGCTACTTTAGCGAGTAATCCTTCACTTACATTTTACTGTCCCACACCTGCGAGTAATCCTCCACTTAGATTTTATACCTAGGGGACTCTGGTCACCAAAGCTCCTCATTACTCGCCAGACAGTTCATGCAGTTACCACTTATCTTATTTTGGTGCAGTCTTGACAAGTTACAGTTTGTGGAAGGTATGGCAGAAAAAGCTGAAGAGCAAGATAAGATAAGGAGCCAAAAGAAAAAAAAAAGTCTCTGTGAACAAGAAAAACAAGCAAGAATGATCTCTTTGGTTAAACTCAATACCAAGTTTCATGGATTTCACTTAAACCTTTAAAGTCTGTATGCAATTGACTTACTTTCTGAAATTCAGTGTTAACAACTTCATATGTGCATTTTTAAATACACAGAGCACAAAAAGAAAATGATGAGTGACTACTAAAAAGTGAGACTATCTACTACTGATTGAATGCTGATATGTATGTTTGTCACCGATTTCTTTATTGTTTTCTAGGGTTCAAGGCCACTTCAGTTATGAGGCAAATTTTGTAGTTATGTCTATTCCTTCACCAGACTGAGTACTTTCACAGTGTTTAGCTTTTGTTTGCTTACTGGAAAATGTTGAATTTACTATGAATAATTGGGTGTCATTTAATCAATCAGATCATGTGAAGCTAATAGGTCTAAAACCTATACCTAAACCTGGCCTGCGCAGTGGTTAACATTCTTGCCTCACAGTAAGAGGTTCTCCAGTTTGATTCTCGGCTGGGGTGCCTTCTGTGTGGAGTTTGCATGTTCTCCCTGCATTCATGTAGGTTTCCTCCCACAATCCCAAGACATGTATCTGGAGCATTTCTCCCCAGGCCTCTGCTGAAAATAAGCTCTGTCCTAGTCAGCCTTTCCCAGTCAGCAAATGTAAAATAAATAAAAATAAAAAACCCTGATTGTGGGTGTGTGGGGGGAGGGGTCAAAAACTCCAGACAATTATACTCCCAAAGGTGCAAAAATTATTTTTGTAGGATGGCTAGTTTCCTGTACTCCCTGGCATAGGGGCAAGCCCCAGCACTCCCTAACATTATAAATACTAACTTCAATGCCATAGATACCTCAGAGAAAAGGGAGAGAGAGAAAAACATAAACCTCACCTTGTCTTTATTCTTTGAGCCCAGTAAATAACATAGCATATGTATTCTTGACTTAACCCCTACTAATGAACTGAAACATTGACAATAGGAAACATACAATCTTCTGCTGTAACATTCAACTTTCTTGGAAGAGTTAGGCACATCAAAACATAGGTTTCTGCAAAAGCTTTTCTTTTAATAGTTGTTCAGCTTGATTACCAATGCAGTGTTATTGATTTTATTGATGTACTTTCAGTTAGGAACACCCCTAACTTGGAAAGTATTTCTTAGTGATCTTTAGTGTGGTACTCCAAAGATAGTTAAGAAACATCTCTGCAGTTAAGTTTCCTTCATCTTGTTTTTAAATTAGCATAAAATAAAAGGGTTGTTCTTTCTGGTATTCATAGGCCAGAACTCTGAGGACATAAACGCAGCACAGACTGTTTGAGAGTACAGCTTATAATAATTGTAAATGTGACTTTAACTGTCACATTTGCAATCCCCTGGCATTCATACTTATTTGGTTAGAAAATGTATGTGTGGGGGTAAAAAGATTCAAAAGACATCAGCAAAGGAGTGACAAGCTCTCTAAATTTCATAACATATATATTATACTATTACAAGATCCAAAGTTGATATCTGCAGAGCCTGTAAAACTGATGCAACGATGGCTGACAAGAAGTGGCATTCACATGCTCAGAATGCTGCAAGGGCCTGTGTGTTGTAGTGAGGGAAGACATGGGGTGGGAAGGTAACACCCATGCAGACGGGAACTGAAAGTTCGACTGCTGAATCCTTCACTAAGGCACTGTACAAGCACAGCCACTCGTGCATGAATCGTGCCATCCCCAATAGAACCAAGACGCTCTCCTCCAAAAAAGGAAGCCAATCTGGTGGTCCCTTGCCATAAATAAACTTTACAACAAAAGGAAGAAACTGTTACAGAAAAGAGGAAAATCTCAGGATGCAAAAAAACTCCCTTACCAGCCTCAGTAAGAAGCTGAGATCCCTCATAAAATCCTCCAAAGCTAGTTAAATAACATTGCCAAAGATTCCAAAGACAACCACAAGGCATTCTATAGCTATGTCAAGAATCTAAATGGCAATGCTCAGATCTGCTCTGAGCTACAACAGAATGGCATTAAATATACTGATCCCAAGGATATTGCCAATAAGTAAGACGATCGGAATGCCTGAAAAATCAGGCGAACAGGAATGGTCCTGGTTTTCAGAACTGATGGCGTTACAACAACAGAGGTTGGAAGGGGAGGGGGAGACAGATCCAGTATTACTGAATGATATGTATAGTCCTGAATTATCAATTATTGATGATGACTTGCATGGTATACAACAAGATGTTGTCAAAATTCTTAAAAATGGAGATTTTACTTTATATAATTTTACCAACAAGCCACTGACCTCTATGCATTGTGAATTATTGAAAAAAGGTTTTTCTTTTGTACCATCTTTTAAAACTGATATTGCCACTTTAATTTTAAACCTCAGGTTGTTTACAAGACATTTAAACCTGAAATTAATATTTTCAAGTGATGGGGGGGATGTTCGCCCAGCACTAAAAAGGAGTACTACTTTTATTCCTTCCTGTCATAGAAAAATTGGACTGTTTGAGTAGTTTTGTGAATCAGAATTTAGGGCTCAGTTACTATTTTGAACGACCCTGCCACTTATTCTAAAGTTTCACTGAACGAGATCAACCACGCTTATTCTAAGATTGATGATATAAAGAGTTATTTGACGCTTTTTCACAGGATGTTATTAATGGTGTTGAATTGGACTATCTGAGTGTGGATGACCCAGTTGTCCCGGTGATCTTTGGAATTTCTAAGATCCATAAGTGTGTACATGATCCTCCTTTTAGGCCAATTGTGGCTGCCAAGGGTTCAAAGACTGAGCCCTTGGCTGCCTATATTGACCACTACACTAAGCCTGTTATTAAAAATGTTGATCACATTATGAGAGATTCTTAGCATTGTTTGGAGATGTTGCGTGACATTGTCACGTTAGAAAATGTGAGCTTTTTGGCCATTAATTGATCAATTTATTTTCTGTAATTCCACATGTTAAGGGTGTCATGGCATTTGAAGAATGTTTAATTGGATCTGGCATGCTTCCTAATTATAAGGTTAATTTTTTAACTAGTTTGATGGAAATTGTACTGAATAGTAATTTCCTCTTTTTTGAAGGCGAGTATTATCGCCAGACCACAGGTGTCACGATGGGAGCGAAATGTGCTCCAGTTTTTGCAAATGTGGTCCTGTTGCAACGGGAGAAGGAAGTGGTGTTTAGATCCAAATACATGCCTAAGATTGTTAAATATTTGAGATTTTTGGATGACATCCTGATTTTGTGGAATGGCCCTATATCTGAAATTGATGATTTTGTAGCCTTTTTGGATTCTAGCACTGACTTTTTGTCGTTTACTTACAGACACAGTTCTGAAGAAATAAATTATTTGGATATATTGTTAAAGAACAATGATGGTAGGTTGGTCTCCACAATATTTAGGAAACCAACTTACTCAAACTGACCGTTGCATTACAACAGCTGTCACCCTTCCCATCAGAAATGTGGAGTGGTGAAGGGCCAGATGTGTAGGCTATCTAGGCTGATTAGCCAGGATGATGATTTCAGTAAGGAATTGTACACACTCATAGGGATGTTTATCAACAGGGATTACCCACTAAGATTGTTGCTCAACACCAAGAGAGAGATCTGGAGAAAGAGGTCTACACTCTATCGACCGATTTTATCATTAGAATCTAACGTGGCTGACCCAGGTAAGAAACATGTGGTGGGTAATAATGTTATTGTATTAAAGTAAAATCAAGATTGCCCCAGGCTGGTCAGTATTTTAAACACTGCTTGGAAAAATTTCTTTGATGATGATCTTAAACAGAGGTTAGGTGTAGCACCAAAGGTGGTATACAGTAGAGGAAGTAATTTCATGGATATTCTTGAATTGCGAGAGATAGATCAGGACAGGGGGCATGTCTCTAGGATGTACAAGTGCGGTTCTCGCAATTATTGCAAGTATATCAACGATGGCCCTTATGTAGTTGTGGATGGCTATCCCCACACTTTGTCATGTCATGGTAGGGGAACATGTAATACTACAAGTGTTGAATACCTAGCAACATGTTCCACATGCTTGGCATTCTATGTTGGTAAAACCATACGGAAATTGAAAGATAGAACTGCCGAGCATGTGAGGGACATTAAAAATAAGAAAACAAGTAGTGCCCTTTATAGACATTCTGTCATATTTCAGAATTTTAAGAGGTTTATTTTTTTCATTATTGACGTAGTGAAGAAAAGGGGAAGAGGTGGCAATACTAAAGTGATTTTAGAATTAAGAGAAACAAAATGGCAATTGAATCTAAATGTTAAGAATTCTCCAGGTATTAATGACAATATTTCTATTGTACTCCTCCTCAAATGGAAGTCTTTTAATATTTAATTCAGCCAGTATGCGTTCTTTAATTATGTCAAAAGGGTGGTTTACAAATTATTTTAGTATTTTTAACATGTTTAATACAGGTTTTATATTTAAAACAATTATACTGCACAGGATTTTAAACCAGAATTGCAATGATTGAGTTTTTAAATGTCTGATGTCATGTGTATTTTAATGTAAATAGGAAGTGATGTATATGTTGAGTGACTCTGATGATGCCTAGGATTTGAAGGTGAAAGTGCTTAGTCACGAATAAAGCTGGTTCTCTTTCCTGCCACTGTGCTGTTTTTTCCACATTTTTTATTTTTTATTTTTGATATTGCCAATATCCTGGCAGATCAATTCAGTGCAAACTTCACCCCCTAAAGGGCCCATCTCAATACCGAAAGATTGCTAAATTCCAGTAATAATGGCCACACAGATAAAAATGCACTCTCCAAAGCTAAGAATGCAGCATCCATGGGACCAGATGACATCCCAGGCTGTGTACTACATGAACTACAAAATGAACTGGCACCTTACCTAAGTGTCATGTTTAATAATAGCTTCACTTCAGGCTTTGTGCCCACTGAGTGGCGCACAGCTACAGTTATCCCACTCCACAAGGGGGGATCCACCTTGGATCCCAGGAACTACTGCCCCATCAGTCTGATGTGCCTGATCTGCAAAGCCATGGAACATATTATCATGGAACATATAAACAAAGACATTGGCAACGTTCAAACACTGGACCCCATGCAGTTTGGGTTTGTGAAGGGCCGATCTTGTCTCCTGAACCTGATTGACTTCTTCATATCAGTCTCCAGAGCCGTGGACAAGGGTAAGGTGGTCCACACAGCCTATCTGGACCTTGCCAAGGCCTTCGACACCACCCCCCACTCTGGAATCATAGATAAACTTACTAAGCTGGGCATTAATCCCTACGGCACTTGATGAGTTGTCAACTGGCTTACTGACAGAACACACACTGTAAAAGTAGCCAACTCCAAATCCAATTCCAGACAAGTGGCAAGTGGAGTACCTCAGGGTTCAGTCCTGGGACTGCTCTTGTTTGGCATCTACTTCTCTGAAGTACAGGCCAACACTAAGAGACTCTGGCTAACAAAGTTCGCAGATGGCTGCAAACTGGGAGCCATTCTTGAATCCCCAAATGATGTGGATATTCTACAAAAGGGCCTTACAGAAACAGATGCTTGGTGCCAGAGCCATGGGCTCAAGCTCAATGTCAAGAAATTTATAGTTATCCCCTTTGGGAAAAAACATGTACCCATGAATTACAACATAGGTGGCAGTACACTAAACACTGAAAGTGTGATAAGAGACTTAGGGACACAGGTGGACAGTGGGCTCACCTTCGATAACCACATCACCACAACAGTCAGGAAATCCTTCTATGTGGCACATCTCATCACTAAGGGCTTTTCATCCAGAAAAAAGGAGGTCATTGTCCCACTGTACTCATCCCTCAATAGACCCATTATAGAATATAACACCCCGTTTGGTATGTACCTCTCAAGACATCTGCAACAACTGGAAAGGCTGCAGAAATACCTCACTAAACGAATCACAGGCCTAAAGCAGATGCCCTATGCTGACCGTCTAAATAAAACTCCACGTATACTCTGTTGCATATCGTCTACTCAGAGGTGAGGCCATGTCAAACCCAGAGCTGTTGGACATGCTACACTTAAAAAAATCCCAATCCCTCAGAGACACATGCTCCAGGGATCTAAACCTTTTCATCACAATGAACAAAACATGCTGGAGGGATAGGCTCCTGACCCAGAGACTCCCCAGACTCTGTAATAGACTGCCCATACACGTCAAGCAAAGCGCCTCTTTGGCAGTCATCAAAAGGAACCTTCATAATTGGATGGGAGATAGGAAATTCACCCCGGGAATCATGTCAAGTCTCCCTGCTAAACAGGGGTCCAGGGAAGTAAATACTGTGGGAAGAAATAGCCAGGGAATTGTTATGGCTAGGCTTGTATAGGCCCTAAGGCCGATAGCCTAGTAACAACCTATGAACAAGGTCACTAGAAACCTGCACAGCATTTGAGTAACAAGTTTGTTTTTCTGTTTCTTGAGGGGTCTATTTTTCTCATTAATATTTATTTCTTCCATCAGATGAGACATTAAACTGAGATCACATCTGCTTGAGTTGGTGGTAGCTCAGGACTCATACCTCTCAACTTCTTAGAGCAAGAAATCTGGGCAAAGCCATAAATAATGGGGGACAAAGGCCCAAAAATAGGGACACTTTTAAATATTGCTCTTGCAAACTTAGAAAGTTCATAGAATAACAGGTTTTGCATTAGCATGAATTTTCTGAAGGGTATGAAGTCTGAAACTCAAATGTCTGTCATTATTTTTTTACTTCAACCATCAATGTTTTGGCAATGATTTGCCAGAAAACCACAATTTTAGGTGAAACAGACCAAAAATATGAAGCAAAGAGAGGTAGGTGAATGTAAAAGAAAAAGAGTAAATAAAGTTCCCTGATGTCTTGGCCAAATTTTCTCTGGTAGTAAATTTTCCCCTGAAAAGAGGAAACTGGCCTAGTGGTCAACAAAGGGTAAATAAATATCCCAAACTATCATGGCATCCATGGCTTATATTAGGTAGACGGGAATAGTAAAGGTGGGTAGATGAGTTTTACTTAATAATTTTGGCAAGAGATTTTAAATGAATCCAGAACTGCAAATGCCTGAGGGGTCAACAGCATCAAATATGAAGGCAAAGGAATGAACGTCATGTGTAGTATGCAAATTTCTATCGTCGATAGAAGTATTGAGGTTACATTACCTTGAGTAAATGGAGTTAACATAGTAGGAAAGTAGCACCAGATAATCTAGTTGGCAAACTTTTTTTTTTTTTTTGGCTTTTTATTCTGGCTCATTGGAGTATGGCTCACATTGGGTATATGAGCATACTGTGTTGTTAACTTTCAAGAGCTCCATGGCAAAACAGCAGTGAGAGTTTTGCAAATTTGGCTTCTCTCTGTGTTGTACTAATAAAACTCTGGTGGCTTGTAAGACGAACAGAAGAAGAGTGAATGGAATTAAGAGAGGCAGGTCAAACCACCTCCAACTGAGTATAAGTGGCTATGATAAGGGATTGGACAAAGGGTCTACAAACAAGGTGAAGACAGCAGTCACACTAAGAAATTAATAGCTTACAGAAAGAGATCTAGGCAGACTTATCCATGCTATATTACAATCTCCAGATTGTGAAACAAGAATTACATTTGGTGCTGCACAGAGAAGAATAGTTTTCTTATTAGAGGATGGCTAAAATGTTGGCCTAAGAGTAAAAGGCAAGCTAGGCTCCTAGCTAATTATCTGAGAAGTAAGATTCCAAAAGACATTTACTGGCCTTGAAGATCTCAGATAGAGTCTTGGTGGTTAGCAATCATGAAATCAAGAACAATGTAAGTCTTGTTCTATCTTATACAGTGATAGAATGGGGTTAAAAAGTACAAGTGCTTGCCTTTCTCTGGAATGTGAGGGGTACATTCTTTCCCCTACCTTGGATAAATTATTATCCTTAGAAGATTCAGTATTTCTGGCTGACTTACCTGTGGCAGTTATGAATTTATGGCATATACATCTCCACTTTCTGATGGACTTCTGTTGATATTTTCCTGAGCATGGCCCATGATTATAACTTTCTAGCATTCCTAGCCAAAAGTGTAGTATGGGTTGCAGAAATTCTGGTCCTCTTTGTTTTACTGGAAAAAAAATCTTGTAGCTCCCACTGGATAGCACAGTTGTTAAGTGATAATAGTTTTACTTCACAGCTCCAGGGTCAGGGATTCAATCCTGACCTCCACTCAATGTCTGGGTTGAGTTCATATTTTCTCCTTTTATCCATGTGGGCTTTCTCTAAGTATTTCAGTTTCTTCTTAACTCCTAAAAATTACTAAAAAACTGCCCATACCAAAATTGTCCATGTACATGTATTTTGTTTTTTATCTTTACCCTTGTAATCCGGCCTGTGACTGAAAACAGTCTGTGAATCAGTCCTCTTACTCAATTAATAAAGGTAAATAAACATCTCAGTAAGTTGATTTGCAATAAATAAATCCATTGCTTTTGAGTGCTTACAGTTACACTTTTGATCAGATGCATTTTTCAAATGAGTTTTTAATATTCTTAATAATAAAGTTATGTAAGCCCACTAAAGACCCATCTGAAATTAGAAGCTGCAGATCTGATCATTTCATATATTCATATATTCTTACATTCATACATTCATATTTTTGTAAAGGTGTTGGCTGCCTATTTATTGTTAATCCCATGTAGGACTGGTAAGGGAACACACTAATGTGATTGGTATCATACCTCTGTTTACTATCAAAATATTGTAAAACAATTGCATTCCCACTCATAAACACAAATGGAATGCCCAAATTTAAAATAAATTCTGCTCACAACATCGATTCAAATACCTGACAACTCCAAAGTCGATGTTAATGTCTAACATAAAACACTACAGTGCAAAAATTCAGTACATCTTCGCAAGGGGCAAGCCCCCTGCACCCCCCACTCCCCCACTAACTATATATTCCAACTCTGAGATCAAACTATAGTGAGGAAAGGGATGAATGTCCCAATCAGCACTGTACCATGATCTCTAGCCCTTAGATCGACTTCATATCAGCGAATGCACAGTGGCATTCACTGATATGAACTACCACTGGTTGGCAACATGGCGATCGATCATCTGCAGTCTGATATCCCATTTGCAGAACACTTGCATTCAGTATTTTCATAGTAAACCTCATACCACACCTGAATGCACTTGTACCTTCATACAGCTCAGCAGGTGAGAAAAGTAGACTTATTTCCATTCATAGTCTCTCTAAAGATCTTTAACATCATCTGTTTGCCCTACATATTTGCTGTTGTATAATATGCACTGGGTTAAACCCAATTAAGTTTACAAACATTTAGCTTGTACTTTAAACAGGGTGGTCTGTTATCCTTCAGTAACATACTTTTCCCCCATTTTTTGACTGAAGCCTTAAGTAGGAGGGGTAGTAAGTACTGTATTTTCCACAACCCTATTCCTCCTTGAGGATAAACTGGGCTCCTTAGTGGTCCCAAGTGCAAGATACCTAAGAGGTGGACTGTCCATTAAGACAGCAGTATTTGTATCATACTTTGTGTTTAGTATCACCTGGGGAGATAAAGATATTTGTAAGGAGAAGTATCACCGACTTAGGAAAGATAAAAGAAACTCTGGTAGAATAAAAATTATTCTGTTATGGCACTCTCTTCAATAGTTGCTGCAGTCAGAATGATGCTGTATATGTTTAGGCTTAGGTCACACCTTCCCATGACAAAGTCTTCCCTGCACATAGCAAAACAGCAGTTCCTATTTATAAAATATATGTAAAGTAATGAATTTCCAGGGGTTAAAAGGGAATGTCTGGGCAGCACAGTGGCATAGAAGATAGTGTCTTCACCTCAAAGTAAGAGGATTCTTGGTTTTATTTTCAGCTGGGGTGCCTTCTGTGGGGAGTCTGCATGTCTTCCCTGTGTTTGCGTGGATTTCCTACAGGTGCTCTGATTTCATTCCAAAGGCATGCAGTAGATTGGACACTCTAAACTGGCCATAGGTGTGAGTATGCATGTGAGTGTGTGGAAGAACAACCAATGCAGGGCTAGCCACCTGGCCATGAGAACTTTTACTCTAGATGATTGTCACTGTTGAAGTAACACTCTGATCCCCATGTGCAAAAACGGAAAAAAGAAGTTATGGATGAATGAATAAATGGAAAAAGGAATGTCTGTTTCAACTAAGTGGTGTTTAGGACACAGAACCTGAAAGCATAATAAGTAGATTTTTCATCTGCTTGTTAATTGAAAACCGATAAATGGTCATTACATTGTTGGTATAAAGCAGTTCTAGAATCCATGCATGAGATCTTGTAAGGCAGCTCACCATAATCAGTTTTTATTAGAATTTTCTCATTACTACTAACAGATAGTAAATGGGTATATGTTTTCTTTTTTTTTAGTGAAAAATGTTCATGCCCTATTCAGTCATGTTTGTTTTTGGTGAACTTGATTCTAGAAAATGATAATGTTTCCATAAAGTGGTAATCCCAGAGAGGGCAGGATGCATTTACTTTGTAGTGTTCTTGTTATTATGGATTCTGTTAATTTAGATTCCTTTGTTTCAGTCTGAGGAGCTATATATAATCTTTCGCACCATCACTTCTGGTGGCTGTGGCATGTGTGGCAAGTAATTTGTGCCAGTCACTGAACTGTGAATACAAGAGCTGAAGTGTGTGCATTGAGATAGGAGACAGTGAGTCCCAGTCGTGCATTTTACATATACATGGCTTTGCATATATAGTAAAATGTTAGTGAGAAATAGAAGGTGTCAGTGCTATTCTCCTCTTTGCATTACATAGTTGACTTCATATTGAGATACAAACGACTCCACTTTATTTCAATTCAAGGAACTGAGCACTTAGAGAAGTATGGTTTGTATATGACTTGCAGCAGAGATATTTGTACATTGGAAATCTGATAGAAAGCCATTTTTTTTCCAAAGAAAAAGCATTTTTTGTAGGATCACACAGTACAGGTGGTACTGGACCTCTGCTGTAAACTTCAATAACATTCTCTGGTAACGTCTTCAGGCAGAAAGGTTTATGGGGTATTTTTTTGCACACAAACAATGGGGAAGGTATAGAGTCCTTCCCTCATTTAGATTACCCTAAGTACCCCCTCTTAGGTCTGAGGAGTTGTAAGAAGAATTGAAATGCATAGTCAGAGCAGGGAAGGATGTCAGTTTATCATTGCATTATTGTCCCAAAGGCATACTTCACTGCTATTTGGAAGTTTCTTTCCGTATCAGCTGTGTATTACTGACTTTTAAGTTGATAGACTGGCAATACTACAAGCCTTTTTCTTATTGATGTTGTTATAGGCTCCATAAGCCCCTATCAAATACATGTGAGAGTAGTTTGCCACTGTTTGTATATTTATTTATTTATTATGGCTACTCCAAGCCTCCATGAAGTGATGCTGGACATACAGTTTTTTTTTGTCTAGTTGAGCATGGGAATGGCAGGGGCTGGCAGTGATATGTCTGCTTTATCCTTTCCTCAGTTTATTTTCATGCTGTTAGGCTGATGTGTTTTTTGATTTAATACACAACACATTATGATGTTGTTGTTTTAAATATCATAAACTATTTATTAATCCAATGGCACATAGCAGATTCATAAAATTATGTACCTCTCCTCCAAGTGAATCCATTTTATAGCCCCAGATCAAGTTTTAGTAACTGGTGAATTTTACATATAGGATTTGGAAATCCTCTTTGAGCACAGCCCTACTAACTGCCTGAATCTGTAGATAATAATAAGGTGGATTAGAAATATCTTAATAAAACAAAAAACACTTGCAGGAAATATCCCTTTTAATAAATAACATACAACAATATCCAAAAGGTTAAGTGCTTTCATACTATGTAGTTGTCAGGGACTTCATCAGAACCAGCTTGATAAAAAAATGTCACTTCCTTTTAATGCCTTAAACCAAATTACATTACATCATGTAAATTAAAAATAAAGCAACAACATCATAAAATGAATCATTCGTGGGCCTGTAACAATTCCTTGTAGGCCTCCCAAAGGGGATTTTTAGCAACCCTTTCTCATCCATAAAACAAAAAAAAAAATGTGCTCAGGAAATCCATTCAGTATCTCTATAAAGGCCATTGCAGTGGTATTTCTTCATGTCATATATATGCTCAGAAATTTTGTCCCTGAAATGTCTTTGTCTGCCCAATATAAAAAGCAGAACACTTTTGGCACAAAGCTACATATACAATCCATTTTGAATCACAATTAAATAGTTATTATCATGCATTATGCCATATGTAGCAATGAATTAAAAAATGGAAACACGTTGGCTACATTTGTGGCATTTAAAATTCCCAACTTGAGTACTAATAAGAGCATGGGTTCATTTTTTGCTCATAATAATTATAAAATTGCAATAAACACGATAAAAGCAGCAAACTATGAACATTATGGTACAAACTCAAAGCGAAGCTTGTATTCCACCACTTTTTATTACAATACATTAAATTGATAAGCACTTTCGTTCTTTTATCAAAACTTCATCAGATAAAAGCTGTAAAAATTGCCCACTGTTTATAAACCAATAAATTAGTAGTAAATTACGAATAAAATGTGTGACCACCGACCCCCCCATCATGATGTGATGAACTTAAAGCAAGAGGATACATATTACTTTCACTCAAAAAAAGAGTGTATTTGAATAGTAAAAGCATTTTTGTATGTGCTAATCATTTAAGAACAGTTTCATATTACAGAAAAAGATATTTATCTCGAGTGCTTTTAATTTCAACAAACAACTTATTGAAACTTGTTCATTTACTCATGGCCAGCTACTTACATTTAGCCTTAGCTGCCAGTATAATTCATGTTTTTCAAGGTGTAATGTCCATGGTCATAGGTTCATAGGTTCATAGATTAGTACTAGGCTAACTGCCCTTGTGGGCCATTTTAAGCCTAGCCAATTATCTTATGTGAGAATCAAACCGTGCACTTTGTGTCTGTAAGGTAAACACCTTAACCATTATGCCCACCTGTTTCCCCCCTCTCTTTCAATAATGCTTGTTCAAAATCACAATTTTAAAGTCATTCCCCAGGTTCTCATGTACTTGTTTGAAAAAGGCATTGGTATCCCTTTTCTTCATCTTGTACCTATGTCCATATGTTCTGTCTCTAAATTTTCATTCAGTTTTTCCAATGTGGAACCCGGAGCATTCCATACGGGGTGCACATTATATAACTCCACTTGTATTACAAGTGAAATTCTTAAGTATTTCTATCTCAGCATTGTTTAACAGTAATCTTTCACATGTGAGAATGTATTTGCAATACCCACATTGCCCATATTTTTTCATTCCAGTATATTCCTTCTTAGGAATTCCTTTCAAATATTGCTTTTAAATCAGTTCCTTTTCTGTATATAATATCGTTTTTTTCACCCACATTGTCTCTCAGTTGTCTATTGTCTCTTAGGAGACACCAGTTTTTCTCTATAATGGATTTAATAATTCTATTGATTGTGTAGGTATTAATAAATGCATTCCTAAAGTTGTTATTGTTTGTAGCATCCGCTGATATATTCAAGGTGTTGAGGTCCTGTTTATTCTAGTGTATTGCTTAATACGAGGATGAAGTATTTTCGTTCCTGTTTATTTACAACTTCCATCAGTAGATTATTGACAAACATAGTTGGATGTCCACATTGTTTGAACATTTGTTTTAATAACATAATAAAAGCAGATTATAACCTCTTAAGGGATGGTATAAATAGCTTCATTGCACCCCTTCCCCCGATGCAACTGGCAACTGTGCAGAGTACTACACCAATGCTTTATTCAAACACCTATATAACTGCATTGACTCGGCCGTACCTGATAGGACCAAAACAAGCTCCTCAAGGAAGAGCAAACCTACCTGGTGGACAGCTGCCATTAACAGGCTTTACAACAAGAGGAAGAAATTGCTATCTAAGGGTAAGAGGGAGTGAGCCCTAAACTAGAAACACTCTTTCCTCATCTTAAACAAGCAAATAAAACTTCTTGTGAAGTCCTGCAAAGGAAACTACAAATCCAAATTAGCTTCCTCAACTAAGGACAACCATAAGGTGTTCTTTAGTTACATCTGTAACCTAAAAGGAACTGCCCAGATTTGTGCCAAACTGGTAGTTAATGATACCACATACACCGAGCCTGTGGACGTAGCTAACATGTAAGCTGACAGGTTCTGTGAAAACTTCACTCCCCTGTCCCCACCACACACACCTGATGACATCCATACCACCTGTCCCCTACCTTGTATCTCTAAAGAGCAGGTTGTAAATGCCCTCTCCTACATCGGCTCCAACAAGAATTAGCAACACCATCAGGTACTCTTTTCAATCATAGTCTAAGCACTGGCTTTGTCCCCACTGAATGGAAAATAGCCACTGTTATTCCCTTGCACAAAGGTGGTGCTTCCACTGACCCTGGGAACTATAGACCTATTAGCATGACTAGCCTTATCTTCAAGGCCATGGAGTGAATCATCATGGACCTTATCAACAAAGATGTAGGTAATCTCCAAACACATGACACTACTCAGTTTGGATTTGTCAGAGGGAGATCATGCCTGTTAAACCTGGTGGACTTATTTGAGACAGTCACCAAGGCCCTGGACATGGTGGAATTTGTGAATACAGCCTATGTAGACTTAGCCAAGGCTTTTTACACTATCCCCCACTCAGGCATTATTGACAAACTCACCCAGCTAGGTATCAACCCTTATATCATTAGATGGGTTGCTAACTGGCTCACTGATAAGACACATATAGTCAAAACAGGGGAATCCACCTTCAACAGCAGACCTGTTACCAGTGGTATTCCACGGGGATCAGTCCTGGGACCTCTACTTTTTGGAATCTATTTATCCAAAGTACAAGCAAAAACTAAAGGTCTGTTTCTGACCAAGTTTGCTGATGACTGCAAACTGTGAGCAGTCATAGAATCCCCAAACCATGTCAACATCCTACAAGAGTGTCTTACACAAACAAATGATTCATGCCAAAGTCATGGCCTTAGACTCAATGCCACATCAATAGCAACACCCTAGTTACCCACTCGGTGGTGAGAAACCTGGGCACACAGGTTGACAGTAATTTTATCTTTGATCACCAGGTCTCCACAGTAGTAAGAGGGGCATTCTATATTGCTGATTTCATAAGTAAGGGCACTGCCTCCAAAAATAAAAAGAAGTTATAAACTCTCTGTACTCTTCCCTCATCAGGCTAATAATTGAGTACAAAGCCCCTTTTCGTATGTACCTTTCTAGGCACCTGCAGCAATTGCAAAAACCACAAAGGTTCCACACAAGGAAAATTCAAGGTCTTCAGCATCTGTCTTATGTGGAGCATCTGAAATCACTGTCACATTATTCTGTTTCATGCAGACTACTCAGAGGCGATCTATGCATTGCATATGAGGCAATCTCTGACCCTGCTTTATTGGAAATGCTGCATATCTGCAAGTCAAATGATACATGGGTTACTCGCTCTAAAGACCTTAACCTGGTATGTGACATTACTAGAACCTGGTGGAGGAACAGATTTGTCTCCCAGAGGTTACCACACCTTTGGAACAGACTGCCACTTCTTGTCAAACAGATCACCTCATTGGCCCTCTTCAAATGCAATCTGGACGATTGGATGGGTAACCGTAAATTCACCCTGGGAGTTCCACTTGTATCCCTCTTAGACACAGGCATTAGGCTCTGATCATGGAAATAAGGGTAGAACTTGGCTAGGCTTGTAAGGGCCCTAGGGCCATTAGCTGATTAGTTTCCTATGATCCTATGATCGTATGCATTCATCCCAAAAGGGTTTTCAACCAAGGTGGTCATCCTGGCAGCCTGAATGAACTGCCCTTTTATGACTGCCTTTTTCTGGGTGAGGAGATGTGCACTTGGAAAGTGCAAAAAACTAATTTAATATGTCAATTTTCTATATATTTTGGAAAGAAACCTGTTATTAGTCACATCATTCATTAGCCATATATCGAGGTATGCTATATGTACCTCATGACATTCATAGGTGAATTTTAAAAACCTTGTGCTGTGGTTGATATATTCCAACCATAACTCAAAATAATTCTTAAAACTCATCCCTCTTTTAAAAACAATATCCAAGAATTATTATGGCAAATAAGGACTAATGGTGCAACACTACCTGGACAAAATGATTATTCTTCTATTGGATGTATATTGAAAATGAATTCATATTGACTGAAATATTTTGGTTTTATTCACCTATATGTAATGTATCCGTTTTATATTGGTTTTATTTCTTGATGCTCTTGTCTTATTTAAAATTGGCATGAGGTAATGTCATTTGGTTGGAAGTATTAAAAGGAAGTGATGTGACTTTTTTTACGAGAGTTAGCTTGACAACTACATGGGTCAGAAGTGCTTTACCTTTTGGATATTGTTGTATTTCATTTATTAAAATTGTGTGCATTATTCCCTGTAAGCAGTTTTTGTTTTATTGAGAGTTTGTTTAATGCCTGTCATTGGTGGTTCCTGGAGTAGAAATATGGGAAAGCTGAAGTGTCTACTCTCAACAAGGTATACTGTTAGAAATCAACAGATAGGGAATAAGTTATTTCCTACTCTTCCATCAGCAATTTGAAGAACTTAACATCTTTATTACTGGCTAGTCAGAGTTACAAAACAGATTTTTCTAGTTATGGCATATAAAACCACCTGACTGATCTAGCTTGATATATTGCTCTTTTGTTTATCCTTTGTCCTTTCCAGCCAATGTCCACTTGAAAATAAGCTGTTGTAGACTGGAAATTTGGGCTGATGTGTCAGTCATTGGAAAATGCAACAATAAACTGTGGACTGGGGATGTAGCCTACATTTTGACAGCTGTCATTTTGTTAAGCTTCGAAATAGGTAGGCAGTATACACCATTTTCCCCTCATCCATTGCCTTAGTGACCTTTTCAAAGAAGTGACTTTTCCGTATAGTGCCACACCTGCTAACACCCACACCATCAGTCAGCAGTTATACACATTCCAACTTTAAACCCAATCACATCTCACAAAACTAACCCTAACATCCACTCCCAATCCCCTTTTACTTACATTTGTCTCAATCAATGTTATTACTGGAAACCAGTACATTTTAAGTACTACTTTACTCTAACTTAAACTATGGAATTTTGTTAAAACTTGCGACTACCAATGAATATTGTACTTTGAAACTTTAAAACTATGGAATCATGTTAAATCATGTGTTTTCCTATGAATACTTGCTTGCTATGTAGAAATGTCATAGTTTTTGTTCTTAATCGGTGGAGTTTTTCTCCCCGGGCCTCCGCTGAAAATGGACATGTATCCAGTCGGACATGTATCCAGTCAGACTCTCTGGTCAACAAATGTAAAATAAATAAAAATAAAATAAGTCTACCAGATTCAGTAAGCATGACCTTCCTTTCACAAAGCCAAACTGGGATGGATCCTGTGTCTGATAGTGTCCTATGTCCTTGCTGATAAAGTCAATGACAATTCTTTAATTGGCTTTGCAAATAAGACTAGTCAGAATATTTAGTCTGTAATTTCCAGTACCCATTGACGGTCCTCCCTTATGATGGGATGACTATCACTGTCCTCCATTCTCATAGCACAAAGCCTGTTTTAAGACTAGAGTTAAATAATGACTGCAGGAGTCCTGATAAGTCATATTTTAGATTCTTCAGGAAGCATCCTGCGATGTTATCAGGGCTCAATGAGGCTGTGTTTTTAGCTTTAGTGAGCACAGCAAATGTATGCTGTCTGTTCATAATTGGAGGGGAAATGGTTGAGCGTATTCCTTGGGGGATTGCTGTGGGTGAGAGGGGGTTAAAGCTGGAACTGAATTTTTCCACTGACAGGTTTGCTAAATTGCCAGGCTTGGTGAATGTGGCACCATTAACCGCCAGTTCAGCACATTGCTTTGTACTGCCCTCAATGCTTCTGACATTAATGAATAAAGCCTTATGGTTATCCTTCACCTGGGAGGCTATCTTAACCTCAAAGTTGGCTTTGCTTTACCTAATTAGCCCTCTTAGTTGCTTATTTAGTTTGATGAGAGAGTTTTTATCTTTATGGGAATTACCCTTCCTGATTTTTGCCATAATTCTTTTCCCTTTGTTGTATATATTGTTTAATTTGGGATGCCGCCAGGACAGTTTGTTTCTACTGCTATTGTGCTTAATTCTAGTAGATACAGCAATCTCTCTGCAGCCAGTGAAATGCCTGTAAAGAGTTTCTGAGAACAATTCAGCATAGGCTGCTGTATTCTGTGGGTTTGGAAGGGCACTGATTTTTAACAAACTGTCACTTCACAAAAGGTTATTTGCCTTGGAGTAGTTCCTGCTAATGGTTTTAATGGGATTATGGAGTTGATTTAAATTTCAAAGGAAACATCTTTATGGTGAGACCTTACCAGTGAGGACAAGACATTGGGGGTGGGGAGTGAAGCATTCTCCCATATTTGTGAGCACAAGGTCCAGTATGTTGGAGCTTTAATGGGAGTATTGACAATTTGGTCAAAGGTGTTTGTATTTCTGAAGTCCAAGAATCTCCATGCTTGTAGATTTGAGGCCGTGTAGGATTCTCAGTCTATAGAGAGGTAATTAATGTCTCCCATGAGCAGGGTATTAGGTTGGATGGCTAAGTGTCTCCAGTAGGTCCAAATATGCATTGTGAGCTCTTGGGATATGGAGAGAAACCTATAGCTGGCTAAGATATGACAGTGGATTTGATCTATGGTGATCTTCATATGGAGAAACCCCAGCACGTCATCTTGCATGATCATCCTAGAGGTATGCTTGTTATTGATGTATATCGAGACACATCCACCTTTAACCCATGTCTGTGCAGTTACTGGTCTAAAAGTGTGGAAGGTGCTGAAACCTTTCACTGCTGGAATATTGTCTGCCTCTTTAAACCATGTCTCGGTAACTGCACAGATGTCTATATTCTTGAGTGTGAGGAGGGCTTCAAGGGAGTGTAGTTCTTTATTTAGTCTCCTGGCATTGAGCAGCAATGCCTTGAGGTTCAATTGAGTTGATTTTGCTAACTTGCTAGGTTTGTCATTTTGGCATTGCCTAAAAAGGCACTATGGGTGTGGGTAAAGTTTTAGCCAGTGTTCGAAAGCCTAAAGGAGAAAGGTGCAGACCATCCCTGGCAAAGGGAATCGTTTGTTCTGGTTAAGAGAGCATATATATATGTTGACAATTTAACTGAGCTAAAGTTGTATACATGCAAACTAAATTTAGCATTATTATGTAATAACAAAGGTATTGATGATGCGTCTCAAACAACGCTTAGACATTCTAGTACATTTAAACCATCCATGCATTCAGCTATTAATTTATTTGAAAAAAAAGTGTTAAAAGTAGATGAGACGATTTTTAAGTAAAACACCTGTTAACACCTTTTACAATATATCACCAAAAGAGAGGCAGCTGTTGCATGATTTAAGAGATGACAGGTCAGCTAGATTTAATGAAGCCATGTAAAGGTGGAGGCTTGGTTATTGTTACTGTTGATTACAATAATCGTATGAGTAATATTATAAATAATGATGATACATATAAAATGTTATCTAAGGATGAAGTGATTACACCATATAGGAGAATTGATTATATGTTAGATGAATTGTTCAAAGAGGGGCTGATTAATCAAAATTTATTGAATCATTTTAAGGTACCTTTTCTTATTATTCTGGCTATGTTTGGCACTGAAGGCACATTTGGATTTTCATGACCCCCCCCCCCCCCCCCCCGCTTAGACCTATTGTGTCAGTAACAGGCTCTAAAACAGAACCTTTAGAGAAGTAAAGAGTTTCTAGGAGAAGCCAAACATATTCTAAAAGATTTGTGGAATTTTTTTTATCATTAACGGTCTCAAGCTTTTATTCCTGATTCAGTTCTTGTCACTATTGAGGTTAATAATTTATTTTCAATGATTTCACATGATACTGGTCTTGATTAGTTAACGGATGTAATTACTAACTGTAGGAGGCTATCAAATATTGGCATTAGAAATGTATTATTAATGGAGATATTTTAAAAAATAATTATATGTTTTTGAAGGGGTGTGGCATATGCCTCCACGTTTGCAAACATTGCCCTTTGGTATTGGGAGCGCCATTTTTTTATTTGTAAGGGAATATTTCAAAAATAGTGCACTGTATTGTAGGTTATTCTGGATTATATATTTATAATACGGAAAAGTGATTTGTTTACTTTGTATGATTTGTTATCATGGATGGCTAGGTGTATGAACTTTTTGAAGTTTATTTACAAATGTGATTGTAACACAATTGATTAGTTGGATGTCACTATACGTAAGGACCTTGTAGTAAATTGTTGGCAATCCTCTATTTATAAGAAACCTACTTTTAGTAACATTATTACATTATACTAGTTGTCGTCCTTTTCACATGCAGAAAGGTCTTATTAAAGGTCAACTAGTGAGAAATTCTAGGTTAACTTCAGTTGACATTTTTAATAGAGAAACAGCAGTATTCGCAGATATGCTATTAACAAGAAGATATCCAGAGGATTTAATCAATCGGTCTATTAATGAAGCAAGAGAAGGTAGATCGCCTATCTACCAACCAGTTATAAACAGTGGCACTTGTTAGATGTTTAAATGGAGTACCAAAAAATAAAAAAAAATAAATAAATATAGAAGCAGAGAAGGAGTTAGAAGAGCCTTAGGATTGTGCAATATGTGAGGGATTGAAGTATGACAGAAAGAGGAAGACCTGAGCATTAGGCAGGCCTTATGCAGGAGCAGAACCATGTATTTTTGAGATGATTTTTTAAAGAGGTTTTGAAATGGGTCAGGCCAGGCATAAAAGAAGGTTTTATGAAGTTTTAATGGTGTGATGATATTATGATTGGTGCACGTTCTTTTTGTTTTATGCTTTTTTTGGTTTTGAGAACATTGGTATTTGGTGTGTTTGGCTTTTGTTGGAGGAAATCAGTCTACATGTGACAGGGCAAAAATATGAGGCAAAACGTTGGTCATTCTGCACAGTTATAGAGTTGTGCAAATGTTTTATGCTAGCACTTCAGGTGATGGATTGTTTATCATTGGGCAGTGACTTAATTTAATTGTTAGTGATAAAGGTTTAGAATGTTATGGCAGATGCGTGCAGCTGACAAAATATGGTACTGTTGTAACATCTAAACAGAATGCAAACAT
This sequence comes from Protopterus annectens, assembly GCF_019279795.1. Taxonomy (NCBI): domain Eukaryota; kingdom Metazoa; phylum Chordata; order Ceratodontiformes; family Protopteridae; genus Protopterus; species Protopterus annectens. Next base: position 1,564,703,952 of record NC_056732.1, read on the forward strand.
ACTTCTGCAGTGCAATGTCCTCCATTATCATCCAGCATTCAGTTGTAACTATATCTCATTCTGATAAAATTATTATTGATACCATGTTTAAAGGTCAGAATTCTTTTGTCCCCCCTTTAACATTTTTGCCAGTAGGACTGAGCAGCATTCATTGTAACCATATCTTAATATGATAAAATCATCATTGATAAATTTGAAGTCAGAATTCTGTGGTTTCTTCCTTTTCTTTCCAATGCATTTCTTATGAAATTATAAAAAAAAAAAATTGGACTAGTCGACACTCCCAAAAGAGGTGATAATATCTTGGACTTGGTATTAACCAACATGAATAACTACTGCAGCATCCCTACAGTGTCATCCTCCCTGGTAAGATCTAACCACAAAGCAGTTACTTTCGAAGTCACCATCTCCCCTGATCCCTCCAGCTAGGGTCAAACAAAAAAAAACTTCTCAAAAGCTGATTACAACCTCCTGAGGGAAGGTATGAATAGCTTCACAGTCCCCTCCCTCCCCATAGGAACTGACACATATGTCCAAACATACACCAAAGTACTATATGAGTATTTATATAGCTGTATGGAATCAGGAATATCAGACAGGACAAAATCCTCCTCCTCAAGGAAGAGTAAACCTATCTGGTGGAAATCTGCAATAAATAAACCCCAGGACCAAGAAGGAGCATGTGCCTAATTGGAAGCAACCTCTCCTAAGCCTGAACGAGCAAATAAGAGCACTAGTGAAATCCTCCAAAACAAACTTTGAGTCCAAAATGGCCACATCTACTAAAGACAATCATAAGGCTTTCTTCACATATGTACACAATCTCAAAGGAAGCACTCAGATCTGCTCAGAACTGGTGGTCAAGGACACCGCATACACAAACGCCATAGATATAGCCAACCTGCTGGCTGACAGGTTTAATGAACACTTCACACCTCTGCCCCACCCCATAAGTAAATCAGGACATCCCCAGCATATGCCTCACCCCTTATCTCTAGGGAGCAAACCATCATTGCCCTCTCAAAGCCCTCTCAAAGCCAAAAAATACAGCTTCCATGGGATTCAGTGACATCCCAGACTGCATCCTACATGAACTTAGGCAAGAACTTGCAGCACCATTAGGCACCCTATTCAACCAAAGCCTGATTACCAGCTTCATCCCAGCCAAGTAGAGGACAGCCACTGTCATCCCTTTGCCCAAAGGTGGAGCATCCACCGATACAGGAAATTATAGACCCATCAGCCTGACTAGCCTGATCTGCAAGGCCATGAACCTGATTATCATGGACCTCATTAACAAGGACATTGGCAACCTCCAAACACTCAGTCCCACATGGTTTGGTTTAGTCAAGGGGAATTCATGCCTGTTAAATTTGGTTGACTTCTTTGAGACAGTTATTAAAGTCATGGATGAGGGGAAGATGGTGCACACTGCCTACCTTGACTTGGCCAAAGCTTTCGATGTTATTCCCCACTCAGGTATAATAGATAAAGTCTCTCAACTAGGCATCAATCTGTATGTTACCAGATGGGTAGCAAACTGGCTCACTGATAGAACCCACCTTGTCAAAATAGGGAAGCCACCTCAAGCAGTAGACCTGTATCGAGTGGTATACCCCAGGGATCAGTCTTGGGGCCACAGTTGTTTGGGATATACTTTTCTAAGGTGCAGACCAAAACCAGTGGGTTATGGCTTTCAGAAGATTGCAAGCTGGACACTGTCATCAATTCCCCTAGTGATGTGGACATCCTCCATGAGGGTCTCACCCAAACAAATAACTGGTGCCAGAAACATGGCTTCAAACTGAGTGCCAAAAAATGCATCATTATCCCTTTTGGGGAGAGTGATGTCCCCACAAATTAGCACATTAATAACAAGGTCTTAAGCATGCAGTTTGTGTTGTGGGACTTGGGCACCCAGGTTGATAGCAAATTGACTTATGACCACCATATTGCCTCCGTTGTATGGAAAGCTTTCTACATGGCCCATCTCATTAGTAAGGGTATTTCATCCAGGGACAAGGAAGTCATAACATCCCCTGCGTTCTTTTCTTATAAGACCCATTATTGAGTACAATGCCCCTTACCTCACAAAGCACATGGAGCAACTGGAGAGACCACAGAGGATTTCCTCACCAGGAGAATCCAGGGCTTCAGATATCTAGCCTACACAGAAAGGCTAAAAGCCCTGTCCCTCTACTCAGTCTCATACAGATTCCTCAGAGGTGACCTCCGTCTTGCATACAAAGCAATCTCAGACACTGCCTTGATAAGATTGCTGCATATCTGCAAGTCAAGCTCCACTCGAGTACCTCATTAACCCTTTTTAAGTGCAACCTGGATAACTGGATGGGAAACAGAAAATACACCCCTGGGATTCCACCTGTGTCTAGTGGCATAGGGTGTTGACTTGTTGGAACATGGGCTAAATTCTTGGCTAGGCTTGTAAGGGCCTCAGGGCAAATAGCCTAGTAACTTCCTATGGTCCTATGCAGCAGGTAATGCAATACAGAATATTACTTTTGGACCTTTGTCTTTTTGTATAATAGCTACATTTAAAACATTTTTGTCTGCAGGAGTGAACAGTATTCATTGATAACTGTATCTCACTCTGACAAAATTATAATTGATACTAAGTTTAAAGGTTATAATTTTTTTGCTCATCCTCTTCTTTCCAAGGGAATTTATTTGCTTTATGATGTTGGAAAGAAAGAGATCAGGCAGCAGGTAATACAAAACAGAATATGCTTTTTTTTGTTAATTACACTATAACTTTTAAAGAATTATTTTGAAAGCCTTATCTGATGGTAATGAGACAACCGTTAAACCTACTGACAAAGGGGGAACACTGCTAAAGGCATTTATTAATAAATGTCTTAAAAATTGCTGATAAAAATGACTATATGAGGATAGCTTACAACCCACTTTCAGAGATTCACCAGAAATTGATAGATACTCTGAATAGGCTGTTTAGAAAAGAAATATGGACTAAAACTAAATGCTTTGAGATTACTGTTAAAAATCCTCATGCTCTGAATTTTTATCCCTTATCAAAGGTTCACAAAATGTTGTCTTATTACCCTGGATGTCCAATTGTTTTCCATCTAATGGAGGTCCATTAGAGTGGGTGGGAGGTGTGACTAATGAGGTGTTCATATTGTAAATGGTTTGGCATCATATTCAAGGGATGGTACTCATCTTCTTCAATCCCTTAAAGGAGCTCTTTGGCAGAAAGATAGGCTTTTGGTTACTGTAGATTTTTTAGTATATACATATATATATATATATATATATATATATATATATATATATATATATATATATACTTGAATTCAAACATATTTTGGTTTGCAAATGAGAATTCAAATATATCTTGGTTTGCAAGAGATAGTGGATTTCTTTGTACCGTTTATGTAGTCTAATACTAAATATTATTAATATAATTCTATCTGGAGAATAACTTTCATATTTTAATGTCCTCCCTAGACTGGATACTTGTAACCCATTCCCAAAACTACTGTAACTCAGGCACCCTACCAAATGCATTAAGTGACCAGCTTCCAACATATACCTACAGGACTCACCCTCAAGCAATCGAAATGCACTCATATAGAACCTCCAGAAACTTTGCCCACTTTGACCAAGATAAGTTTATAAGTATCCTAAACTCCCAAAATTGGAACCCATTATATTTTTATATATAATTTAGATGAAGCCGTTAACTGTTTCAACAAACTCTTTTTAAATATTCACAATAGCCTAGCTCCCATGCGTAATAAATGAACCAAAACTAACCATGCCACCTGGTTAACAAAACTAACCAACAAACTATGTTTCTTAGAAACAAAGCATGGAAAATATGGCTGAGAGACAGAACAAAACAAACTCTACTACAAACAACTCCGTAACAAATCAAAAAAGCTAGTAATACAAGATAAAAACGATTATTTTTCTGCTAAACTATCCACCTCATATAACAATCCCCAAAAATTTTGGAAGTCTGTCTCCTGTCTACTTAACCCAGGCACCATCCAAAATCCATCCCCTGCACCAGAAAAAAAAGCCCACAAGAAATTTCCCAAGATTTTAATACCCACTTCATCTCTACCATCCAAAAGCTACTCAAATACTGCCCATCCAGCTCAAACACACGCTTCCCACCACCAACAGAACACACCACCTCCCCTGCAGGCCACTCTATTACACCAGCCACCTACTTCACTATTCAACCTGTGCCCACCTTTCTGATTTTGAAACTCCAACTCAAACCTTGCTCACTGTCTGCAGATAATCTTCCCCCAGAATATCTGCAAATAGCAGCTAGTGCAATAGCATATCCGGATACCATTCTCATAAATCGCTCTCTCTCTCTTTCTGAATCCTACATTCCTCTTCTATGGAAAAAATCCATCGTCACCCCACTACACAAAGGGGGAAACTCCCATGATCTTTCTAACTACTGCCCTATCTCTATACTCTCCCCACTATCTAAAATCTTGGAAAAATGTGTTCACTCACAACTACTTAAACGCCTCTCAGGTAATGCTCTTCTATCCCCTACCCAACACGGTTTCCAGCCAGAGCATAGCACTGTTACTGCCCTATTATCTTTCACGCACTCTGTCAACAAAGCCTTAAATGCATTCCATCCTACCTCAGTAATCTTACTAGACCTATCTAAGGCTTTTGACACAGTGTCACATACAAAGCTAGTAAACCAACTATCAAGACTAGGTTGCTCCCCAAAATCGTTCAGCTTGTTTACCTCTTACCTACAGAACAGGGAACAATCAGTAAGATGGTTAAATGCACAACCTTATTACCAACTTAACAATATAGGAGTACCACAAGGATCCATTTTAGGTCCACTACTGTTCAATATCTTCATCAATGACCTGCACAAAGCCCCCCTAATCCAGAATCTCATCCAGTATGCCAATGATTCAACACTGATATCCACCTCCAAAAATTTCTCAGACCTCCTCACAGTTATACAACAGGCCTTTGCTTCTGTCAAATCATGGCTTATTGATGCACAACTTATGCTAAACCCCAAAAAAACTAAACTTTTACTTTTTTCGACAAAATCACCTGACATTGACTTCAAAATCCTGACTAAAGACAGCACAGAAATAGAACTAGTGAAAACAGCCAAACTGCTAGGTATAACAATTGATGACAAACTCACATATGAACCACACATCCTAACTGCAATAAAGAAAACCCATTTCAAACTAGGTAAACTATATTGCCACAAACTCTACTTTTTTATTTATTTTATTTTATTTATCATTTGTTGACCGGGAAATTCCAACTAGGTTCCACAGAGCCTGTTTTCAGCAGAGGCCCGGGGAGAAATGCTCCAGATGCATGTTTTTGGAATGTGGGAGGAAACCGGAGTACCCGGAGGAAACCCACGTGAACACAGGGAGAACATGCAAACTCCACACAGAAGGCACCCCAGCCGAGAATCGAACCGGTGAACCTCTTGCTGTGAGGTGACAACGTTAACCGCTGCACCACTGCGCCGCCCAATTTGGATAATTATACCAAAATAAAACTAGCCAATACCCTCCTCATCCCCTCCCTTCTATATGGTAGTGCCATTTTTACTAATCTGCTCATAACCCTTTGTAATAAATTACAGTCCTGTTACAACAAAATAGCCAAATTCACCTCCGAAAAACCACACCATTCTCATCACTGCCATGCCATCACTGAGCTAAGATGGCTAGAGTTTTCCCAACATCTACAATACACCCAACTGACCTTATCCCACAAACTAATTTCTAAACCAAATGACTGCCCTGCCCTCAACTCAATCCTACAAACATACACCCCCACTAGAACACTAAGATCATCCTGTAAACTGATGATTACTGTAACTAAACCCAACAAAAGAGCAGGACAAGGACAATATCTGTTCTCCCATGCCATAGCTAGGCTATGGAATAACCTTCATCAGAAATAACCCAAATTGACCACCCAAAAACTTTTAAAGTAGTCCTTAAAACACATTATCTAAACAATCCATCCTGCACCTGCCTCAGGAGCAAACCACCTTAAACAGTACATTTCACCAAGTACTAATGATGACAAAATTTTTGCAAAACCCGGTCTTCACATTTACTAGTGTACTCGTACTATACAGGATACTATAATCTTACCAAAGAAAGTACTATTTCATACTCCATGCCTTTTTTCTAATGATGTAACATTGCAACTTATTGTAAAATTTATTTTCTAGTTTTAGTTTAATGTAAATCCTAAGAAATGTAAATTGTAATATGTTTTTTTTCACCAATACTTTTAAATTGTATTTATTTTAAATATTGTCTTTCTTTGTATTTGCTTGTGGAGCTTTTCTCCCCAGGCTTCCCCTGAAAATGGGTCTCTGACCCAGTGGACTTTCCCGGTCAACAAATGTTAATAAAATAATAAATGAATAAATAATAATGGAAGGATTTTTTAGCTTCAAGCACAGCTATGGTGGCAGAATATATACCTGTTTATAGTAATTTATTTATGCTTTATCCCAGTTAGCAAATATATAAATAAAAAACATAAATGGCCTTGTATGCATTAAAATATGTTTATGGGGTTCTTACTATATTAACAACACCATCTTTTACAAATGATGCATGCGTAATTTGCTTTTTATTGTCTGAGGTTGAATAGGTGAATTTATAGATTTTTTTTAACAGACTTGTATCTAATGATTTACATCTGTTTTTTACCTGCAATGTTCTGAATAAGGTCATAGATTACCTTTTGTTATATATTGTTAATGATGATTTATGTACTACAGTTTATAAGAAATCTACAGCTACTAATAATTTTCTCCATGTTGGAAGTTCACATTCCCCATACCTGATATGGTCCTTGCTGTATAGCAAATTCCTTAGGACATCTAGAACTTGTTCTGATGAACATGAGTTTAATCTTGTAGCCACGGACGTGATGAAGCATTTACAAGCTAGGCATTATATTCAAGAGCACCTTGCATGTTCTCTGCCTAGAATCAGAATCACATTTATTGGCCAAGTATGCACACATACAAGGAGTTTGACTCTGGTTTCAATGACTCTCCAAGTATGAATTACATAAACAACATGCATACATACAAATATTAAGAACAAGACAAATGACATACATAGAACTATTAAGAACAAGCCATAAAAAAGTAAATGTACATATACATGCAAAGTGTACACAGAAGGGAGATTCGATTGAGAAGGGGTCATACTGTAATGCTTAGAAATAATAGGAACTCCATCTTGGAAGATTTGCGAGACATGGCACCTTCACTGAGAGTATTAATAAAACTATAAGCACACCAACACTTTGTTCTAAGTGATCCATTGTTGGAAGGTTTTCTGAAGTTCTCTGTTAGACATTCCTACAGTCTTATGGACTGCCTTGTTCATTCAGGGCAGTTTCTAGAGATATCAGAGGTTTCCTCTAATATTTCATGTGGTATGTGATATGTTTTTTCCGGACACCAGTTGCTAATATAGAGGATTATGACCAGGTCTCCTATTGTAATGAGCATATTATGCAGTCGAGACATGGATGCCAAGAAATTCATCTCTTGAACATAAGCGTTAATTCTTCATTATGATTGGAGATCTGATCGAAATTCTTTGCAGTGCATGGAAATTGATCTGGTAAATCAAAAATTATAAAAAAAAAAAGTGATGTGTTGTTCCGGATTTGAAAGCAGCAGTAAAGCACTGGGGAAGTGGTTGATGTTCTTATGTATTTCTTGTCTAAGGGAAGCAGTTTGAATCAAAATGCATGTGTTCTTTAGCAGACAGCAGGCAGAAACTGGTTAGTGCTATCTACTTTAAGCACAGACTTGAAGTAAACAGGGCATAAGGAGTGCATAACAACTGTTAAACACCCTAAGCATCGTTAAAGTCTGGTCTTGTTCTACAGCAGTGCTAAACCAGGATATAACTGAGCCATTTTTGAAAGTAATCGGGGTGCTCAATGCACTACATAAACATACATAGTCATTTTTTGATACTAACAGCACATCAGGGTTAAAATAATTCTGGTGTTTTTTGTGGTGTATGATGCTCCTGCAGTAAATATTATTATTATCTCTATATTTGCATTTGAATGTATTGTTGCTTTAAGACTTGGAGTATGTATTTTCCTTCTATTTAACAAATACCTTTTTATGTATTATTTTAGCTAAAATGACTGTGAGCTGAGACATTAGTTTCAGTATTAATAAAGATTTATAACAACTGCAAGAGACACATCTAAGTTTATCTGTAATTGTCATTTATTTATTTATTTGAATTTGTTGCCCGGGAGAGTGCACTGGGTCACAGCAACCCATTTTCAGTGGGGGCCCTGGGAGAAAAGCTCCACAAGTAGTTATATTCATGACAATAGATGTAACATTGATGGAAATTACAGTGGTAAAGGATATATAATAAGCAAAAAAGCATCCTTGCATAACATTTCTTACAGACGAATATAAAGCTACCTATTAGGTAGGAAAATATAATATATAAATCAATTTTCAGACACTTGAGCAACTTTGGAAATATAGGACATATATGATGAGATTATTTTTAAGAATTAAGTTAGAATTATTTAAGCATTCCTGGTACAGAATAGTATGTGGGTTACTAATTGAAAATAGAAAGGTCATTTAAGCATAGTGAGGTGTTAATGCATATAGAGTGCAATTTATTAGACTTACACCACATAGACTACATAAGTGCCATATATAATACCCCTGAGAAAGGGGGATAATTACCATATAGAATACCACTGAGAAAGGGGGATAACTACCTTACAAAATACCCCTACGAATGGGGGATAACTACCATATAGAATACCACTGAGAAAGGGAGATAACTACCATATAGAATACCCCTGAGAAATGGGGATAACTACCATATAGAATACCCCTGAGAAAGGGGGATAACTACCATATAGAATACCCCTGAGAAAGGGGGATAACTACCATATAGAATACCAATGAGAAAGGCAGATACCTACAATATAAAATACCCCTGAAAAAAGGGGATAACTGCCATATAGAATACCAATGCGAAAGGGGGATAACTACCATATAGAATACCAATGAGAAAGGGGATAACTACCATACAGAATACTCCTGAGAAAGGGGGATATCTATCATATAGAATGCCAGTGAGAAAGAGGGATAACTACCATATAGAATGCCACTGAGAAAGGGGGTAACTACCATATAGAATACCAATGAGAAAGGGGGATAACTACCATATAGATTACCAATGAGAAAGGGGGATAACTACCATATAGAATACCCCTGACAAAAGGGGGCTACCATATAGAATACCAAGGAGAAAATGGGATACCTACCATATAGAATACCAATGAGAAAGGGGGATAACTACTATATAGAATACTCCTGAGAAAGGGGGATAACTCCCATATAGAATACTAATGAGAAAGCGGGATAACTGCTATACAGAATACCACTGAGAAGGGGGGATAACTACCATATAGAATACCAATGAGAAAGGGGGATAACTACCATACAGAATACCACTGAGAAAGGGGGATAACTACCGTATAGAATACTACTGAGAAAGGGGGATAACTACCATATAGAATACCCCTGAGAAAGGGGGATAACTACCATATAGAATAGTAATGAGAAAATGGTGGTCTGTAGAATGACATTGGTGATCAAGAAGAGGAGGAGGAGTGTGAGAGCAGCACCACTGATCAAATGGTGGAAATTGAAAAAGGGTGATTGTGAGGTGGAGTTCAGGGAAGAGTTAAGACAGGCACTGGGTGGCAGTGAAGTGTTACCGAATAGCTGGGTAACTACAGCAGAGCTAGTAAGGGAGACTGCTAGGAAAGGTGCTTGTTGTGACATCTGGACAGAGGAAGGAGGAAAAGGAGACCTGGTGGTGGAATGAGGAAGTACAGGATAATATACGGAGAAAGAATTTGGCAAAGAAGAAGTGGGATTGTCAGAGAGATGAAGAAAGACAGGAGTATAAGGAGATGAGGTGCATGGTAAAGAGAGAGGTGGCAAAGACTAAGGATAAGGCGTATAGATAATTATATGAAAGGTTGGACACTAAGGAGGGAGAAAAGGACCTGTATCGATTGGCTAGACAGAGGGACTGAGCTAGGAAAGATGTGCAGCAGGTAAGAGTGATAAAGGATAATGAGGAAAACGTACTCACTAGTGAGGAGAATGTGTTGAACTGATGGAAGGAGTACTTTGAGGGGCTGATGAATGAAGAGAATGAGAGAGAGGGAAGGCTGGATGATGTGGGGATAGTGAATTAGGAAGTGCAATGGATTAGCAAGGCGGAAGTAAGGATAGCTATGAAGAGGATGAAGAATGGAAAGGCTGTTGGTCCAGATGACATACCTGTGGAAGCTTGGAGGTGTTTTGGAGAAATGGCAGTGGAATTTTTACCTAGATAGTTTAATGAAATATTGGAAAGTGAGGGGATGCCTGAGGAGTGGAGAAAAAGGGTTTGGTACTGATGTTTAAGAATAAGGGTGATGTGCAGAGCTGTAGTAACTACAGAGGGATAAAACTGATCAGTCACAGCATGAAACTATGGGAAAGAATAGTGGAAGCTAGGTTAAGAAAGGAGGTAATGATTAGTGATCAGCAGTATGGTTTCATGCCAGGAAAGAGCACTACAGATGCGATGTTTGCTCTGAGAGTGTTGATGGAGAAGTACAGAGAAGGTCAGAAGGAGTTGCATTGTGTCTTTGTGGACTTAGAGAAAGCATATGACAGGGCGCATAGAGAGGAGTTGTTGTATTGTATGAGGAAGTCGGGAGTGGCAGAGAAATGTGTAAGAGTGGTACAGGATATGTACAAGGGTAGTGTGACAGCAGTGAGATCTGCCATGGGAGTGACAGATGCGTTTAAGGTGGAGGTGGGATTACATCAAGGATCAGCTCTGAGCCCTTTCTTATTTGCACTGGTGATGGACAGGTTGAAAGACGAGATCAGACAGGAGTTCCCGTGGACTATGATGTTTGCAGATGAGATTGTGATATGTAGTGAGAGTAGGGAACAGGTTGTGGAGACCCCGGAGAGGTGGAGATATGCTCTAGAGGGGAGAGGAATGAATGTCAGCTGGATAAGATGGAATATATGTGTGTGAATAAAAGGGAGGATTGAGGAATGGTTAGGATGCAGGGAGTAGAGCTGGCGAAGTTGGATGAGTTTAAATACTTGGGAGGGTGGCCTAATGGTTAAGGCGTTGGCCTTATATACACAAGGTGCAGGGTTTGAGTCTCACAAGGGATAATTGACTAGGCTTAAAATGGCTTGTAAGGGCAGTTAGCCTAGTACTAATCTATGAACCTCTATGAACAGTTCAGAGTAATGGCGAGTGTGGAAAAGAGGTGAAGAAGAGAGTACAGGCAGGATGGAGTGGGTGGAGAAGAGTGCCAGGAGTGATTTGTGACAGACGAGTACCGGTATGAGTGAAAGGGAAGGTCTACAAAGGGGTAGTGAGACCAGCTATGTTATATAGGTTGGAGACAGTGGCACTGACAAAAAAGGCAGGAGTCAGAGCTGGATATGGCAGAGTTAAAGATGTTAAGATTTGCACTGGGTGTGAAGAGGGTAGACAGGATTAGGAATAAGTATATTAGAGGGTCAGCTCAGGTTGGACAGTTTGGAGACAAAGCCAGAGAGGAGAGATTGCATTGGTTTGGACATATGCTGAGGAGGGATGCTGGGTATATTGGGAAAAGGATGCGAAGGATGAAGCTGCCAGGTAAGAGGAAAAGAGGAAGGCCTAAGATAAGGTTTATGGATGTGGTTAGAGATGACATGCAGGTGGTTGGTTTGACAGAGCAAGATGCAGAGGACAGGAAGAAATTGAAGCAGGTGATCTGTTGTGGCGACCCCTAACCGGGAAAAGCAGAAAGCACAA